>NC_066342.1:3625411-3703976 GCF_022539315.1 Serinus canaria | reverse complement strand
ATATCCCCTACCATGCACCAGCTGCACGGAAGGTAGAGAGGTACAATGGGCTATTAAAAACCCAGCTGAAAGCCTTGGGTGGGGGATCCTTCAAAAATTGGGAGCAGCACTTAGCAAAGGCTACCTGGTTAGTTAACACTCGAGGTTCCACTAACCGAGCAGGTCCTGCCCAGTCTGAGTCCCTGAATATAATAGATGGAGATAAAGTCCCAGTGATACATGTCAGAGGTCTGTTAGGGAGGACAGTGTGGATCAATTCTGCCTTGAGTACAGACAAACCCATTTGTGGGGTTGTCTTTGCTCAGGGACCAGGATGCATATGGTGGGTGATGCAGAGAGATGGAACAACACGATGTGTACCTCAGGGAGATCTGATTGAGGGGTGGGAATGAAATTGTTTGACGATATGGGGATAAGGGGTGGAATGTCCTAGGGTGACTGTTATCCCCATTCGTGTGTATGTAATTTATGCTGGATATTATGTTTTGTGCCTTTAAGACTGGCAGAGTGAGAGTTTTGTTTTGGGCCTCTTATCAGCCACTTGTCAGGACATCCAGATAGCACCAGTGCATGTTGCCGCTTTTTTGCTTTTTGCCCTGCTTTTTGCTTTCGCTCTTGCTTCTGCTTCGCTTCTGCTTTGCTTGCTCTTGCTTTTTTCCCCCCCTTCTCATTAGTTACTTTAGCTAAACAGTCCAAATTCCTTTCTGGACTGTTCCCCCCACCCCGTTGGACCTGCTGACTGCTCCGGACTGGGATTTAGAACACGGAGAGAGAGTTTACACCTTGTGACTGCAGCAGCTGCCTCAGTGCCGGAGGGACTGATAACAGCACAAACACTCAGGAGAGACTTTCTGAATTTGTCATCTTTCTCAGAGCAGTGGAAGAGTGGTGTCATCCGGTATTGTTCATTGTGTGTGCTGGGGGGTGCTGTGCTTGTCAAATAAACTGGTTCTTTCCACCTCTCTCCGAGGAATTCTTCCCGAACTGGTTGGGGGAGGGACCGTGTGGGTTTGCTTTTGGAGAAGCCCTTTTTGGGGATTCTCTCCCAAATTTGCCCTAATCCAGGACACATCCTAATGGTAAGGAAAGCCCCGTATCTCTCCTAAGGAAGAAACCAAGGTTGTTACCATGGCGACATGATGAAGGAGAGAAAGTTAAAAGATAGGGACTCCAGCTGGCTCACAGAATGACGTGGCTCCTTGATCACCTACTAAGAACTTTGTTTCTTTCTTATAACCAATGGGCAGTGAATGTGTATGTTGAGTAAATGTAAATATCTTGAAAGAGTATAAAGGCAACATGTTGCTTTAATAAATCTCTCTCGCACCCTTCTGATGGAATCGTGTTATTTTGTGCTGTGTCGCGCTCTATAACGACATCTAGTGGCCGCCTGCCATGATTGCAACTGGACTGCAAAAAAGGAAAGAAAAAAAAAAAAGAGGAAAAAATGCAAGGGTGCCCTAAAAATGAGTGAAGACAGCAAGGACACTGCGGAGGTCCGGACCTAATTCAGACGTCCAATTTGAGGTGAGTGATTGGGAAAAATAATGGGAAATAATTTATCAAATGAGGAAAAGACTGTTTTGTCCACGTGGAAAGTTTTATTGAAAAGGAAAAATGTTCAAGCTTCTGATTATGCTCTTTGTAGCTTACTAATATGGTGTAAATCACAGGACTTTGAAGCTGATGCCGACACTGCCTTCAGTGTCTGGGCGTGGAAAAAGATTGGGAAGAGACTATGGGAAGTGATATCTAAGGGGGATAAGACAGTTGTTGATTTGGCTACTACCTGGAGACTGTTGTATGAGGCATTGAAGGAATGGAAAGCAGAACAAGATAGAGGGGAGGATTTGGAGGAACAGGAATTAGAGCAAGAAACTGAAGTAGAGGAACAGGAGGAAGATGAGACTGAGCCTGTCTATGAATCTCCCCCTGAGGAGGCTGCTGCAGCTGCTGTGGAGGTTCCCCCAGGGTTTGCTATCATGAGAAGCGAACGGCAGGCTAAGACTGTTCCTCGGTATTTATCTGCAAAAGACTATGATGTTAAACCTGTGTATACTTCACCTGCTCAGCAGTTAGTTGAACTGAGTACTAAAGCAAAGTATCTTACGCCTGCACAGCAATTAGCCAAAATGAAGTTACAGAACAAGTGAAGTGAAAAACAGGCTGGGTCATTGGCCCTTTTGTCTCTCCATGGGCTGTTTCCCCACCCCTTGGTCAGCTGCTCCCCCCCACCCCTCGGTCAGCTGCTCCCCCCTCACCCTCCCACGGGTCGTGTGCTCCCCACTCACCCTCCCGCAGATCAGCTGCTCCTCCCTTACCCGTCCCTCGGTCAGCTGCCCCTCCCCAACCCTCCCGTGGTTCAGCTGCTCTTGCCCTTGAACCGTCTGCCCCTCCTCTGCTCTCCTTCGAGTTGTCTGCCTCCTCTCCATGTTCCCTTGAGCCATCCACCCCTTCTCTGCCCCCCTTCGAGCTCTCGGCCTCCTCTCCCCCTCAGCTGAGCCATCTGCCCCCCCCTCCGAACTGGTTGAACAAATGCAGTCTCTAACATTGCATCCTTCTTTGTCTAGTGATAGTTCTGACGATGAACTGCCGGTTATGAGTACATCTAAAAAGACGCAGAGATCTGTTTCTGTTAGACCTTGTAGCAGATCCAGGCCTTCTGTTTCTTGGACACTGCCTCCCTGCTAGGTGGCTGTGACCCCTCAACACCCTTTGCAATTTGGGGAGCCTGTGAGAATGAAAGAAGCTGAAGTGGGAGATTGGAATTTGTTAGAGAAAATAGGTCCACCTAAAAGGATGGAGATGGCTGCTGCTGCTGCTTCTGGCGGGCCTGTGGCATTTCCTGTTTTCAAAGATGCTCCTAATTCAGGACAAGAAGATAGCCATCAGGTTTTTGCATGGAGGGTTGTACAGGACCTTCAGTCAAAAGTAGATCAGTATGGTATTAACTCTTTGCAGGTGATGCAAGTGATTCGCGTCCTAAATGGTGATGCACTTACGCCTTATGATATTGTTCACCTTGCTACGATTCTCTTTCAGCCAGTGCAGTATGGTGTGTTTCAAGCTACATGGAAATAAATGGTTGAAAAAGCAGCTTTGGACAATATGCAGTTACCTCAGCAGGATCCACGTCATGCTGTGAGAGCTGATGCCTTGCTGGGCAATGGACCGTTCTCTTACCTGGATTTGCAGGCAAGATGGTTCTGGCACAGGCCCAGCAGCAGGGTATGAGTGCCTTACTTAAAACAATGGAGATGGCAGATCCTAAACCAATGTATATTACCATCCAGCAAGGGGTGAAGGAACCTTTTCTGCAGTTTGTGGAGAGGGTTGCTGCAGCCCTTGAGAAGCAAGTAGAAGATGATAAGTTGAGGCAAATTTTATGCAGACAGCTAGCACGGGAAAACACGAACAATGATTGCAGGAGAATTATTGATTCTTTACCAGGAGATCCCTCGCTGTCTGATCTTGTAGTTGGTTTGGTTGAACATAAAATGGCTGCTTTGGCAAGAGTCATGAAGTCCTCACCCAGATGTTCTGCTTGGGAAGGATCAGGGCATGTGAAGACCCCATGTACTCAAACTGCTGGACGATGTGTACACTCTTGTATAATTTGGACCAGTGAAGTGCCTTGTTATCGTTATGGTAACTTTGGCCATATTGCTAAATTCTGTAAGTTCGGATCTTTTCCAGGTGGTTGACACACGCAGGGAAACTTGAGGAGGAACGCGAAGGGGCGCGTGGAGATACAAATACCCCAACGACAATCACGGGCCCTGCCTGCACTCCAAGGCCCTCCATTTGTGACCAATACACAGGGGCCACAAGAGGCTTGGCAGGGATTGATATACCGGTAGCTGACACAGTGACTATTTTGACAAGAGGTATATGTAAAGTGCCTCTTGATGCTTATGGTCCTATAGGCCAAGTTTGAGTGCCTTTTTGATGGGAAGATCTAGTAGCACTATTCAAGGTATTAATGTCCATTTGGGTGTTATTGATTCTGATTATGTGGGACAAATTCTAGCTATGGTGTCTGTTAGTGAACCTCCCGTTGTGATTCAAGAAGGTACTTGTATTGCTCAACTTGTTCCTTTCATGAGTTCTGTTCCAGCTATAGTGGACTTGGGTCGTGGCACTGGAGGTTTTGGATCTACAGGACCACTTCAGGTTCTCTGGACTCAGAAGGTGACAGATGAGTGTCCGGTAATACAATGTTTGGTCACTGCTAAGGGAAGTCATCCAGAAACTACAACAATATCAGGTTTACTTGACACAGGAGCAGATGTAACTATAATTTTGCAGCTTGTTTGGCCTCCAACATGGCCCCTCACCCAATCAACCTTTGGAGTTGTTGGGTTAGGTGGGTCAACTGCTAGTGCTTTATCTGCGATCGCGATCACTGTAACACATCCAGTAGGCCAACAAGCTAACATCAGACCTTATGTTACTAATGCTCAGCCTAATTTATGGGGACGTGATTGCTTAACCCAATGGGGTGTTAAAATTACCACGGATTTTTAGTGGGGGCCACTGGGATGCAGGGCTTTAAACGTCCGGTTGTGTCTTTGCCATGGCTGACAAATGAGCCTGTCTGGATTCATCAGTGGCCCCTGCCTACTGAAAAGCTTTTCGCCCTGCGAGGCTTAGTGACAGAACAATTACTAGCTGGACATATTGAAAACTCATTTAGCCCATGGAATACACCTGTGTTTGTAATAAAAAAGAAATTGGGTAAATGGAGGCTTTAGCACGATTTGCAGCAGATAAACACTGTGATGGCCGCAATGGGTGCTTTACAATCAGGTCTCCCAACACCTACAATGATTCTTCAAGGATGGGAAATAATTATCATTGATTTGAAAGATTGCTTTTTTACAATTCAATTGGCTGATCAGGATAATGAAAAATGTGCCTTTACTGTGCCCTCTTTATGTTATTAGTAATCAAAAGCATTCATATTTTATTATGCATATTCGTAGCCATACATCACTTCCTGGATTTTTTGTTGAAGGTAATGCCTATGTGGATTCCTTTGTGGCTGCCTCATCAGTAAAAATGGTGCCTAATATGTTACAGCAAGCTGTTCTATCTCACCAATTTTTTCATTAGTTTGCTCAGGCACTACGGCACCAATTTAAATTATCACACAGTGAAACAAAGTCAATTATTTCTTCTTGCCCTGATTGTCATATGTCTTATGGTTCACAATATTATGTTATTAACCCTAGAGGCTTACTCCCTTTGCAAGAATGGCAAACAGATATTACAAAAATTCCTGAATTTGGCCGTTTAAAGTATGTTCACGTCACAACTGACACCTTTTCTCATGCCATGGTTGCCTCAGCATTGGCAGGTGAAACAGCTTGGGATGTTATTCGTCATTTTTGCCAAGCCTTTTCTATCTTAGGTGTTCCATCACATGTAAAGATGGATAACGGCCTGGTGTATGTTTCAAAGAAACTGCAAGTGTTTTTTCCTGCCTGGGGTGTTGGTCGTTCTACTGGTATTCCTCATGCTTTGACAGGCCAAGCAATTATTGAACATGCTCATGGTGTGTTGAAGCGCCAGGTACAAAAACAAAAAGGGGGAATGCAGAGGGAGTCATCTCAAGTAAGATTAGACAAAGCTGTTTATGCTTTAAACTTTTTGCGTTCTTTACCTGACTTAGAAGTGTCTCCAATATTCTATCATTTTTCATCTTTGAATTAAAAACAGCCAAACTTTCCGAAAGGTATTAAGGTATGGGTAAAAGATTTAATCACAGGAAAGTGGATTGGTCCAGTTGAATTAGTAACATGGGGAAGAGGATAGCCATGTGTTTTAACAGAAAATGGCCCTCGTTGGGTCTCTGCCCGTTGTGTCAAACCTTATTTGGAGCACACAGAAAAGGACAGAATAGGTGTTTCTACAGCAGAAGCAAAATGAGTAGGTAATTGTATTGGTTATTAGGTGGATGGAAGCATGGACCCCCAAGGAATGTGTGGTAAAGATGGTAATTCAAGACAGAGTAAAGGGAGTTATAGGCTTATGCTGAAAATCCAACATTTAAGTTAGTGGATGTCACTTCTGCTTCTTTTCTTTGAATTCTCTTACAGAGAGGTTGGTAGTACTGAGAAATGTGTCTTGCACCATTCCCTTTTGCTGGCCACGGATGGTCCCAAAATAGGGGAACTTTATGTACCTAAGGGAAAAGTGTTGCCTTTGCATAGGGGTTGAATTAGTAGCTAAAGTCCACACTTTGAGCAACTAGGTTGGTTGCCCATTATGATAGCAGTGACCAGTTGTAAAGTTAAGCGGATGCTACTTGGTTCTAAGTGGTGCCTAGGCAGATGACTTGGTCTCTGATTCTGTGTGGGAAAAAGTTATTTGATTAGAGGTGAAGGTGTCATTCTGCTACAAATGTGTCATCTGGGAATTGCGAGGTCTGTAACGGTATTTGAAGATCTATTTTTCAGGGGCCGTGTTTGTATATGAATGTTAAGATTGTGAGGGTGTGTGTTGTGGAGTTGGTAGAAGTTGGTTATCTGTAAGTGAATGAAGAACGGACCCTCCGTCTGCTTGGATTTTTGCAAGGGTCCTGCAGAAGACCTTAACAGTTGTGTTTGCGGGTCAAATACAAAAAGGGAGAATTGTAGGAAAGACATTTTTGTGCTGTTCTTGTGAGCCACGGAAGGCTTCCTAAAGATAGGGAAAACCTCGTATCTTTCTCAAGGAAGGTACTCATAGATTTACTCATAACCGTCACTCCATCGTCAGAACTATCACTAGACAAGGAAGGATGCAATGTTAAAGATTGCATTTCTTCAACCAGCAGACGGCTCAACTGGGGGTGGAGAGGAGGCAGACGGCTCAAAGGAGGGCAGAGGAGGGGCTGATGGCTCAAGGGCAAGCGGGACGGCAGGGGGGCGGGTGGTGCGTGGAGCAGCTGAACCACGGGAGGGTGAGTGGGGAGCACCTGACCCGTGGGAGGGTGAGGGGGGAGCAGCTGACCGAGGGGTGGGGAAACAGCCCATGGAGAGACAAAAGGGCCAATGACCCAGCCTGTTTTTCACTTCACTTGTTCTGTAACTTCATTTTGGCTAATTGCTGTGCAGGCGTAAGATACTTTGCTTTAGTACTCAGTTCAACTAACTGCTGAGCAGGTGAAGTATACACAGGTTTAACATCATAGTCTTTTGCAGATAAATACCGAGGAACAGTCTTAGCCTGCCGTTCGCTTCTCATGATAGCAAACCCTGGGGGAACCTCCACAGCAGCTGCAGCAGCCTCCTCAGGGGGAGATTCATAGACAGGCTCAGTCTCATCTTCCTCCTGTTCCTCTACTTCAGTTTCTTGCTCTAATTCCTGTTCCTCCAAATCCTCCCCTCTATCTTGTTCTGCTTTCCATTCCTTCAATGCCTCATACAACAGTCTCCAGGTAGTAGCCAAATCAACAACTGTCTTATCCCCCTTAGATATCACTTCCCATAGTCTCTTCCCAATCTTTTTCCACGCCCGGACACTGAAGGCAGTGTCGGCATCAGCTTCAAAGTCCTGTGATTTACACCATATTAGTAAGCTACAAAGAGCATAATCAGAAGCTTGAACATTTTTCCTTTTCAATAAAACTTTCCACGTGGACAAAACAGTCTTTTCCTCATTTGATAAATTATTTCCCATTATTTTTCCCAATCACTCACCTCAAATCGGACGTCTGAATTAGGTCCGGACCTCCGCAGTGTCCTTGCTGTCTTCACTCATTTTTAGGGCACCCTTGCATTTTTTCCTCTTTTTTTTTTTCTTTCCTTTTTTGCAGTCCAGTTGCAATCACGGCAGGCGGCCACTAGATGTCGTTATAGAGCGCGACAAGGTGCACGCACCAAGACTCAGATCAGAAGGCTGTGTAAGACAGTTTTATTAAAGCAACATGTTCCCTTTATAGTTTTACAAGATATTTACATTTACTTAACAAACACATATACTGGCCATTGGTCATGAAAAAGAAACAAAGTTCTCAATTGGTGAAGAAGGAACCACGTCACTCTGTGAGCCAGCTAAAGTCCACATCTTTTAACTTCATCCCTTTCTTCACATTGTTGTGGTGATTGCCTTGGTACCTTCCTTGAGAGTGATACAAGGTTTTTTTTATCTTCAGGAAGCCTTTATTGGCTCACAAGAACAGCACAAAACGTCTTTCCTACATTTTCTCAGTAATTGTCTTTACAAATCTTAGTTACCATTGACTTAATTTTCTGTTCCTGGGTCTTTTTTAGTTTTGAGATTATTTGCAGTGACATCATTTTCTGTCCTTTTGTAGTCATTTCTGGATCAGTCAGCATGGCTACTACCTGCATTTTCTTGATCACCTGCTGAATGAGCTGCGCTCAGCAAGGTGTCATGCATGGTAAAAAGATGAGAGTTGCTATAGCACATAAGAGAAGAAACAGCATTTGTTTAACCCATAGTCTACCAGGTAACCACGAAAACATGCACCATTCCCATCCTTTCCACATGTGCACTGGTACATGTGCTAATATTCTTATTCTCTTTGTTATTTGTTTCACCACTTTTCCATTGTCATCTATTTGCAAACAACAGTTTGAGTAATTTAATATTTCACACATTTCCCCTTCTGTTAATAGAGAATCTGACACCATCCCATGGTGAAATGTTGCGTTCCTCATTTGAGTGGATTGGTCAGCAAGAAGGTCAGGTGCTGTAGCTGTCTGGTTGGTTATTATTTCAAAGACAGCTTGTAACCTAATTATTTTATTCAAATTATGAATGGGTTCTCTGGCACCTGATATTACTTCATTAGGATTCCCAGTGGCTGGCCCTTAGTGTTGTATGATTTGCTCAGGTGGCCATTCATCCTTTTCCCATTTTTGGCTACTCTCTCCAGCCAGGGATGTATTAATTGACTGCTTTTCTCTAATTAGATCATCATATACCTTGATACCTTGAATTGATTTCCTTGAACTTGTTTTAGCAAAAAGAACAATGGTCTCGTATACCATACAAAACATATCTCTGACCAGTTTAGAGGTAACCTGAGATAAGCATGTTGGCCACACATCCAATGTCCTTTCAAAGCCCAGGTCCTGTTAAGAAAGGGGCCTTCCCAATTTTCATAATCAATTGGTGGGTCAAAATACATCTTGCTTCCTGGGCTTAACAGTCCTCCAACAATAGTTGCCCTGCCATAAGAATCACAATATTTGCATTTCCAAGCTCCCACATGAGGTTTCCACCTGCAGTTACATCCCAGATCTGTTTTGTTAGATCTGGACCAGAACTTATTAAAAAGGGTTCAAGTTCTGTTCCGGTGTTGCCACTTCCACTGATAGTCACAGACAACATGTCCTACTTGTGGAATTATCTCAGGGGCAGCTTAAAAATAAGTGGTCAAAAAACCCGTTCCCTCCTCACTGCTTTACAGCCTTCAAAATCCTTTCAGTAATTATGGTAGGAACACTTTACTCAGCTACCATTAGTGAGCTTAACATGTGTTTGATTCCATCTGCCTCCATATTTGGAACAATCATAACGAGGGCAGTTGAGGGTCCAACAATCTAAACTCAAAGATAAAGCTCAGTCACAAACACTTTATCCCACGAATCCACCTCCTGTTCTATTTAGAAAATAAATACCTTTTTCAGAAGAATGAAGTTGCCATGGACTTCTTTCCTCATCCCAAAATCCCATTCCATTATGGACCTCACTCAGGGTGCTGACCCACCATTTAGGTTCAACTGGGCTGGCTACCCATTGTCACTGACATGTTTTATGAAAAATCCTTTCCTTAGGATTTTTCCTCCTGAGAAGCTAAGAGGCCTCAGGAACAAAATGTAAACAATAATTATCTGCTGCTGTGGAATGCAACAGGTGGATCTGTGATTGGTCTCATGTGGTTGTTTTAATTAAGGGCCAATCACCATCCAGCTGTCCAGACTGTCTCGGTCAGAGACAAGCCTTTGTTATTCATTCCTTTTCTATTCTTAGCTTAGCCTTCTGATGAAATCCTTTCTCCTATTCTTTTAGTACAGTTTTAATAATATATATATCATAAAATAATAAATCAAGCCTTCTGAAACACAGAGTCAACTTTCTCATCTCTTCCCTCATCCTGGGACCCCTGAGAACACCATCACAACCCATGGCCAGTTTTCAGATCCTCCTGCCCCTCCACAGACCCAACAATTGCTAAGGTTAAAGGTTTTTGCTACTTCTTCTCCTAGGACTAAAAAACTCTTTTCCCACCTCTGGCTCAAATCTAACTGACAATATAAAGATAAGATTATTAGGAAAACATTCTAATGGTGTAATCTAATCCCCTAATCTAATTCTCACATTGTATTCCCCAGCACCTGTGGGGAATGAAGGCACAGAAATAACATAAAGAAAACAATAACAGCAAGTATTAGTCTACCAAAGACTGGAGATTCTAAAGGAGTGAAGCCCATACAGAAGACTATTTCAGCAGACTATCTGTGGGTAGGCACACAGAGCCTCCACCAATGTCGACGAACTAGCTACTGCTCCAGTCTACTGCAGAAGGTCAGTTGTGGCCTCCCATCCTTCTCCTCCAGCTGAAATGTCCAAATCTCTGGGGCTTCACAGACCTTGACCCGAGTGTGATGGGTCCATCTGTGTTCAGCTGTCTTGACGGCTGTTTCTATAGTCAGTAACACTTGGAAGGGTCCACACCACTTTGCCACCAGTGGTGCTTCTTTCCACTCCTTAACTAGGACCCAATCTCCTGGTTGGATGTTATGAACAGCAAAGTCCAAAGACAAGGTCTGTGCCAGCTGAGCTTCCTATTGAAGGGATTTCGCAAGAGACATTATCCTGGCAACATATTGTTTAAAATACACATCACTTGTTTTGACCCCCCCACTGTTGCCACATTTCTCTTCACAGAGCAAAGCAAGGCATAAGTCTTTCCAAGGATTTCTGAGATTCACATTCTCTGAACATCAGAGAAAGAAAACATAATGCTTATCTCATTTGGGGTGCCTGTGTTGTGCCAAAGTAGAATGCAATATGGAGATTGTTTATCCAAAGTGAGGATGTTTTGTTTCCTTGGCCTATTAGGGCCAAGAGAGTGTGTGTTGGGACTGTCTGCTGACAGTCACGAGAGAGTCACGAGATGAGTGCAGTTCTGTGCAGTTGTGCGCAGAGTGAGTGCTTGGCAGATTCAGTTTAGATGTAATGTATATAGTATAGTATAATAAAGTAATTAATTAGCCTTCTGATATCCATGGAGTCAGCTGCATCATTCTCTCCCCCTCACCAACATCGGAGTTGACTTTGATTTACAATACCCCCACTAGGTGACTCCCTTCATGGAGTTGTTTTAATATTTGTAAGGCCAGAGCTTTTGGTATTCACTGTTTACCATCCCTTGAAAACCAATTATCCCCTCTTTCCTCGGCTCCACTGTTTTTAATTATCTCAAGTTCTTCTGGTGGAAAAGACAGTTCCTCTGGCAGCGATGGGGCTACTGGGAGAGAGGGGAGCATCTTAAAGATTTCTGGCAACAGTGTAGCTTTCCAAGCCTCTTCATCAACCAGTTGGTTGCCTATTGCTTCCTCTGAGTATCCTGCCTGGTGTCCCCTAACATGTATTATGGCCACCCCTTCTGGTAAATTCATCACCTCTAATAGGCGAGAAATTAAACTTTCATGAATTACCAGTTTTCCTCTGCAGGTTAATAAACCTCTTTCCTCCCATAATTTCCCAAATGCATGTATCACCCTTTATGCATATTTAGAATCAGTAAAAATCTTCCCTATCTTGTCCCGATATAATTCACAGGCTCTTACAAGAGCATACAGCTCTGATGTCTGAGCTGACCCTGTAACTCACTTCCTTTCTATCACCCTTGAAGACCCATCAATAAACACAATTTCTCCCTCAGGCCAGGGAGTGTCTTGTAAATTTTCCCTAGCCTGGGTCTGGAGGTCTATCACTTGAATGCAGTCATAGGTTTTTTCCCAGCCCCCCTCTTCAGGGCTGTTAAGACAGGAGCCTGGGCTAAACCCTTCTCCGTTTCTAAATTCTAAGTCCTGTTCCATTAAACAAGATTCATGCTGTAATAATCAAGCGCTGGTCATCCACTTAGAGGCTCTTTCAAGTAACAAAGCTTTAACCTGATGTGAAACTTTAACAATCAGATATCCTCCCCTTGTCAGTTTTTGGGCCTCAGTTACCATTAAATTTGTGGCTGCACAATTCTGCAGACAATGAGGCCAGCCTCTGGGCACTGGGTCTAACACCTTAGAAAAATAAGCAACAGGCCGCCGTGTTCCCCCCTGCTCTTGTCCCAAAATTCCTTTAGTATGGCCCTGTTTAACATCCACATATAACTCAAATTCCTTTTCTGAGTCTGGAAGAGCTAAGACTGGGTTGTTAACCAATTTGTCTCTTAATTTTCTAAAGCTTTGCTCTCCTCCTGGTGTCCATACCATGACATTAGGACTGTCTTGGGTTAAAAAGTCATATAAAGGTCTGGCCACAACAGAAAAATCCTCAATCCATGCTCTGCAGTACCCCACCAACATTGAAAAACTGCCATAACCTTTTTTTTTTTTTTTTAGTCTGGGGTACTTGTAAAATTCCTTGTATTCTTTCTGGATCAATACGCTGTAGACCTCCAGTCAAAATTTGTCCCAAATATTTAATTTTCTTTTTTTTTTTTTTTTTGCCAACTGAGCTTTCTTTTCAAACCCTCTTTCCTTTTTAGCAAGAAAATTAAGCAGCTTTACAGTAGCCTCTTCAACCACCTTTTCCTGTTCTCCTGATAAAAGCAAATCATCCATGTACTGCAACAACCTAACTCCTGAGGATGGAGTAAACTCTCAATATTTTCTGCAAGGCTTGCCCAAACAAAACCAGTGACTGTATATCCTTGCAGAAGGACTGTCCATGATGCCTTAAGTTTTAGCTTTCATATTTTCCAGATTCTGTAGTCTTATTGTGTAACTCTTAACTTCATATAAAGCGTTAGCAAGTTCTCTTCACAGTTTAGTTAGACAAAACAATCCCAGCCTGAGAACCAAGGACACTATTACAGCTTTGGGCCCAAAAAGGTATAAACAATGGCAAATTGAGGAAAGCAATCTGGGAGGATAGGACTTCATAACCTGAAGCTGTAATTGGACAATTAACCCCAGTATGTAAATGGACCAAAGCTTATAAAAGTGTGAAAACTCACGACCAGTCATCCATCTTGGGTAGAGCCATGGCTGGGCTCTTGTACTGCCCAAGGTGTATCCTTTCAAAGGCCTTTTAATAAATACCTACTTTATTCCTTTAACTCTGTCCAGCCTCAGTTCCAGGTAGTCTCTTTAGGCATCATCCATGTCAGCTGTTGTTTTACCATTTTCCCTTCTTCCTCCTGTTCCTACTCAAAGGCAAAATACTGTTTATTGTCCTCTGTAATCGGACCCCCCCAGAAAGCATCCTTCAAATCCAGTACTGAATAATACTGATGTGAAGAAGGGATCTGATTCAGGATCACATAGAGATCTGGGACTGTGGGAAGACTTGGTTTGAGAATTTCATTTATTATTCTTAAATCCAGCACCATTCTGAAGTTTCCATCTGGTTTCTTAACCAGCAGGACAGGAGTGTTATAGTGAGACATAGATGGTTTCAAAAGACCTGCCTTTAGCAGGGACTCATTCCTTCCTTCCTTCCTTCCTCTGCCTTCCTCCTTCCTTCCTTCCTTCCTTCCTTCCTTCCTTCCTTCCTTCCTTCCTGCCTTCCTTCCTCCTTCCTTCCTCCTTCCTTCCTTCCTTCCTTCCTTCCTTCCTTCCTTCCTTCCTCCTTCCTTCCTTCCTTCCTTCCTTCCTTCCTTCCCTTGAAATACAGTATTGCTTTTAAGACACTACTTCACTACTTGTCCTGGTTGCTTCAAAGTAATTTGGAGAGGCTATGTGTCTAGTTTTCTGTATTTCCCTGGGGCTGCCCACACTTCTGGGTATATTTCAGCATAAGCCTCCTCAGACATTTTACACAAAGTTACCACAGTGTTAGCCTCTGTATAATTTTTTACAATATTAATTTGCATTCCCACTTTAGCACTCAAATCCTTTCCCAGTAAATTACAATCACAATCAGGAACAAACAGAAAATCCTGCATTTCAAACCTATTCTTCTTATCTACTAATAGCGGTTGAATAAAATGCACCTGCTCATCCTTTCCACTCACCCCCTGAATAATCAAAGATCATTTTGACAATTTCCCCCCCCGCCTTAGTAATAAAATTCAAGGTGGATCGAGAGGCCCCTGTGTCTACCAGGAAACACACCTCCTCTCGATCCAGACCCACCTTAAAAGTTAGCAAAGGCTCCAGTGTGGTTGGCCCCTGACACCCCTAGCAATCCATCTCCATTATCCTCTGGACTTCTTCCTCCTGAGGGTCCAGCTGTCTCTGCAGACATTCCCGCTTCCAGTGTCCCTCTGCCCTGAGATAGCACACTGATCCATTCCCAATTGCTGCTTGGGTTGGCTCTCCCCTGCTGAGGAGGGAATGCTTCTGCCACTTCCTTGTGGCTGACCCTGTCTCTTCTATCCTGGGGGACCCCTTGGGTCCTGCAGTCTATTTCTCCAGGGCTGTAAAATCTCTGCCATCACCATTGCCTTTGTCTTTGCCTTTTCCTCATCCCTTCTTACATACATTTGCTGTATCTTTCTAACCAGTTAATCCAGGGACTTATTCTGCCCTTCCTCTAGTTCCCCTGACTACCGCCTGTGGGTACTCATTCTGCCACAGCTCAAAATCATTCGTTTCTCCTGTGAACCAAACAAAAGCCTTAAAAGAAAATCCTAATCATTCAACATACAATCTTCATTTCACAGATATTCCTTCCTCCTCTTCCTTGTGCTCACTGTCTTTATCACACACTGTATACCAGAGCCAGTCCCTGTCCTGCTGGAGTGTCCAAACGCGGCCCCCCTGCCAGCGCTCCTGGTGGGCACAGCTGGCAGTGTTAGTGTTCAGAAATACATAATCTCGGAATGATTATATGCAGGTGCTTGTCTTGAAGAGATTTGGGTGTCAGGGATACAGACCCAAATTTGACTCCGACATGGGTTCGGGATGAACACGTTTTTATACCCTTATAGTTATATAACTACATATTCATTATTAAACTTATATTGTTCTATTGTATACATTGATTTCATCCAAGCATGGATTTTGTAATTTCTATCAAACCCCCCAAACATCCTTTCTCATGATTCTTGTGGCGATTAAACAATAATTATATCTAATTACCAAACAATCATCGCATTTAACAATAATATAATTTATCATAGTCATTAAATGATTATACAGGTGCAGTTTTGCATGATCCAGTAAAGCCTAACATTTTCCCAGGGCCTACCAGGCCCGACCTTTCTTTCCACCCCCCCGAATATCCCATGATTTTAGAAACATTTTATCCCTATACTATCAGCAGCACCACAGACCTCATGGGGGTTGGGGGGCCATTGCCACCCCTGCCCCGGGGGTGGCGTGGTCAGGCACCACCTGGCACTGAGCTGCAGCTGCCCCACAGGCCCCACAGGCCCCCAGCCCATGCTCCCAGGTCCTGCACCTCTGTGCCTGGTCCTGCCGCTCCTTGCCTCAACCACATATCCCCACACTCCCCTTCAGCCAATCCTTTCCCAATATACCAACATCATTCATCCATCTCCTGTTGTCAAGACCCCTTCTCGACTCCCCTTATTGCCCCCTCTGGGCATCGATGTCCTTAATTACCTCTGGGCAAATGTGTAAACTAACTCAGCATTTTTCAAAGGAATTCTTCGGAGATATTTTGGGATTGTCATCCCTTTTGCCAAGGCCCCTTCCCAGCTTTACCCTTGCTACCCTCCATGGGTTCCCTGTTTTACCTGTTCTACCCTCCATGGATGCCCTCCCAGGTTTACTCCCCAAAGATCCCATTACACTCAATGGTAAGATTTTTAGTGGTCCTTCCCTGCAGACTCTTCATGGACCCCCCTGGCCCACCACTCGTCTGTCTTCTGGACTGTCTCAGGAACCCAATCAATAGCCTGGTGCCGGCCAGCACCAAAGGGAGTTGATCACCGAAACTTGGTGAGGTGCACCTTCAGCTCCGCTCGCTGCCCACAGCCCCCAGATGGTGGAAATATCCTGAACAAGAGCCCCAATTTTTTCAGGAAAATCAATCCAGAAACAACAGAGGTTTATGTCCAAAAAGGAGACAGAGGAGTCCTGTAACTTTATTTGAATAAAGGGAGAGGCCATGGGGCATATCTTCTGGGGTCTCTCAAATTGTTAGAGGATGCTGATGCCCAAAACTAGGCAAGAAAATAAAACTCTATAGTTGAATCTGCTACGGAGCAGGTATTTGTTTATAAGTGCTGAGAGTGAGGAGGATCTCTCCTCCAAAAACTCACTCAATTTTCTTTAGCCTTCAGTTACATTTTAGAAGTCTTTCTGCGCAACATCACAATTACAACATATCGTTAGCATACTCATATTTGCATAAAGCTGTGTCATGGTTTTACAACAGTTTGTTGCTTTTGCCCATGTGTCAGTTCCTTCTGTGGTGGTCCTCAGCCTTCTGGTGGTCTTTTGATGAAAACTTCTGTAGTCTTCCTCACATTTGAAATTTTAACCTCTATCTTCAGCGCATGCCTGGTGCCTCTTGTTTTTCAGTTTAACTTGTTTTTAGCTAATTTTGCAGTTTGCAAGTTCCTTTTAAACTTGCTATCTTGCTCTTGATGGTGCTTGTTCTCTCACTTGCTCTGCTATCTTGCTTGCTTTACCTGCACATCTTGTTAAAATATTACTTGTGGTTTACCTTTTGTTATATACCACTTAGGTTTCAAATCCCCCTTTTCTTTTTTTACTTTTTGAATTCTTTCACAAATTATTGTGTGATTATTCTCTTTCTATGTGTTCCTCTTTCTACTTTATGGCTCAATTTACATTTTATCCAATCATCATAAGACATTGTGGTTTGCTGTGAGCACCACAAGAAGCACTGGCTAAATACACATGTACACAAAATGATTATTCCTAACAACAAGATTCCCATGAATAATTGTATCAACCAGTTTAGGTTAGGGAGCCAAGACCTAAGTGTCGCCCATAAATGAGTTGACATTATCCTTTGTTACTTCATGGAGTATCTTTGCACGTTGTCAGATTGTATGTATATCTGTTGTTATTTGCCTTGATTGGTCTATAAAAGTACAGCAACTGGTATTTATCAAAATACAGACTCCTCCCATTTGTACTGTCATCATATCTAATACCATACGGTTTTGAAATACTACTTCTCTTGAAGAATTATTTCCTGTTTGCAACTGTCCAATGGCATCTGCCACTGAGCTTGCAGTTATTTCCATCTCTGCTGAGGTATTCACTATCGCTTTTTCTTAGTGTACAATTCTTAAAACTGGGAATAAAGCTCTGACAAAGCTGTAAAAGCATGTATTATATCTAGTTAGAGGATTAGAAATTATACTTTGATTAAATTGGTTTCTCCAAATTCCTCTAACAGTTCTTGTAATTAAACTGGAGTGATTTATAATTTGTATAGGTGGGATGAGATACCCCATAATACACTGACCTGTCCAATTTCCAGGTAGTTGCTTAATGGCAATTCCATTTCCATACAACCACCAAAAGCCATCTGGCAAATCACAGTTAGTTGTGATGCTCATGTTGGAATTGCTAGTATGCCTTGCAAACAAATAGTCATGCCATTGAGCAAATTGAACTTTAAAATCTGATGAGGTAGGTGGTGAATTTATATCTGACATGTCTTGTAGAATAGCAGTAATTCTGGTCCAATTCGTAGTATTATTAAACTGGCCAAAGTTTGGTCCTGTAAAGTTTGACTCCACATAAATAACTGATTGATTGATGAGTGATAACTAAAAAGGAGGTTTTCCTAAAGGTGAACCTATTCGTTTGCATTGTGTACTACTATTAAACAAGGTATATGGTCTCAATTCAGTCCAATTACTAGAGGGCACCCCTAACAACAGTAAGTGTAATTGTTGTACCTCTCCACACAGCGAACAATCTCTTATTCCAGTATGATTAGCTATTGATTGCCTCAAGCAAAGCTACATACTTATATCAAAAGTTACTACACTCTGCCAAAAAGCAGCAAAGCATAACAAAGTATTCATGATTTATGGCTGAGTTTTAGCATCAGTCTGTCATTATCAACGGTTGTTACTGTCCAAGGTGCAACAGGAGATTTCTTCACTCAGGTATAGTGAATCCAGGTAGGTTTTTTTCTCAAGCAAATTGCAGTGAGGGTTGTCAGAAGGACTTGGAATGGTCTGTCCCACTTCTCCTGTAGATGATCACCTGAAAAATTCTTAACATACACCCAGTCACCAGGATCAATTGTGTGGAATTTATGATCTGGTTGCTTAGGTTGGTTTTCAAATACAGTGCTATACTTCTGATGCAACTGAGTGTTAATGGTTTTTTAAGTACTCATAAATATATCGATTACCAACCTGGGTCAAGTTTTCATCATGAGTGGCATTTAACCCATGAGGTCTACCATACAAAATTTCAAATGGGCTAATATTTTCTTTCGACTGTGGCTTTATCCTGATTCTGATGAGGGCAATGGGTAATGCCTGGTACCAGCACAAATTTGTCTCTTGACAGATCTTAGCTATTTGTTGTTTAAGCATGTGGTTCATTTTCTCTACTTGACCACTGGCTTGTGGCCTGTAAGGAGTATGGAGTTGCCACTCAATTCCCAAGGCCTTGCTGACAGTTTGCCCAATTTGTGCACAAAAATGTGATCTTCTATCAGAGGATATTTTTCTAGGTACACCAAATCTAGGTATGATCTCATTCAACAGTACTTTTATTACTTCTTTAGCTTTATTTGTCCTACAAGGGAATGCTTCTGGCCACCCAGAGAAAGTATCAGTAAGTACCAGCAAATACCAAAAACCCCCCTTTCTTGGGAGTTCAGAAAAGTCTATCTGCCACAAGTCTCCAGGAAAAGCTCCTCTGCTAATAACCCCTTGTTCTAGCCTGTCTGTTGTATTTTGATAATTCTTTAAACATGTCATACATTGTGATGTTGCTTCTTCAACAACGTGGTGTAAGCCTGGGCCTGCAATTCATTCCCTTGGGTATTGGTGTAAGGGTTCTGCTCCCCAGTGGGTCTTATCATGTTCAGATTTTACATAATGTCTCATTGACTTTTTGTCACCGACATGTTCTATGAAAAATCCTTTCCTTAGGATTTTTCCCTCCTGAGAAGCTGAGAGGCCTCAGGAACAAAATGTAAACAATAATTATCTGCTGCTGTGGAATGCAACAGGTGGATCTGTGATTGGTCTCATGTGGTTGTTTTAATTAAGGGCCAATCACAGGTCACCTGCCCAGACTGTCTCGGTCAGAGACAAACCTTTGTTATTCATTCCTTTTCTATTCTTAGCTTAGCCTTCTGATGAAATCCTGTCCTCTATTCTTTTAGTATAGTTTTAATATATTATATATCATAAAATAATAAATCAAGCCTTCTGATATATGGAGTCAACTTTCTCGTCTCTTCCCTCATCCTGGGACCCTTGTGAACAACACCACAGACTTTTCTGGTATTATTAGTTGACCTGTTTCTAATTGTCCCCAACCATTCTCTAAAAAGTTTTCCTTTATTTTCATTAGTCCATTTATAATCAGAGGGTTGGTATTTTACAGGCTGATTAGTTGATACTACTGTAGGTATTAAAGCTGCCACAATTGGTTTATTTCTTTCAGCAGCGATTCTAGCTTCATAATGTACAAATTTGTTACCTGCTTCCAGGAGGGTGTTTCCTTTAGAGTGCCCTCGGCAATGTATGATTGCCACTTGCAATGAGAGTTTCACCACCTTGAGGAGCCTGAGAATTTCGGTTGCATATTTGATGATCTTCTTTTGTGCAGTCAGCAGTCCTCTTTCCATCCATGTGGCTCTGTGGGCATGAACAATTCCATAATCATATTTGGAATCTGTCACTGTTAAGTCAAATGACACAGAGTCAGATCAGAAGGCTAAGTGGCAGAAGCACCCTGACTTTACTGAAACTGCTTCTTTTATACACTGGTACGATACAGGTGGACCTGATTGGTCATTTAATCAATACATTTCACTTGATTGGCTAATTAACAAGACACCCATTTGTAAACAATCTTATGAGAATAACAGGAAAACAGATATTAGAAAAACACCACCTGCAGGTTGTTTTTAATAATGGACTGTCATTGTTTATCACCAGCTCCATAAGGCTTCCCAGACCGATTCTGGGAAAATTTATCTAGCTTTCTCTCTCTCTGACCAGGCTGTCACATCCACAGGAATCAGTCCAAATATTAACTTTCCTTCCTTTTGCCAGTTCTAATGCTCGAGTGAGGGCTATCAGTTCAGCCTCTTATGCTGAGGTTCCTGCTGGTAATAGGTTTGACACGATTACCTCCAAGACTGTAGTCACAGCATACACCGCCATTTACACTCCCTGTCTCACAAAACTGCTGCCATGAGTGAACCAGTTCATGGCATCTGGGAGCAGCTGTTCCTTTAGCTCTGGGCGGCTGGAGTATACTGTAAAAGCAGGCAACCCCTCGACAAAGGGAAGAATGATGTGCATCTGACTTCTTGATATCAGAAGGCTAATTAATTACTTTATTATACTATACTATATTAAAGAGATACATACTCTACTATATCATGTTGAGAGGTTTTTGCAGGACAGTGGACATATGCAACATATGCACAATCCAGCCTTCATAGAAACTGAGTAAGGTCACCATACCCTTGAAGGACACGAAAGGAGAAGAACACGCTCAAAAGCAGACAGTTCAGGATGCAAAGGCAGACAAGAAAACCTCAGCGAGACGCATGAAGAAGAAAGACTAACTAAAATTAACTGAAATATTAAAATGCGTGCGTAAAAAGGATTTAACGAATCATGTATTAGCTTGAGGCATGAACAATAGCGAACAGTATAAATATAGTTTGCTTTTTGTAATAAATTGGCTTCACTTGATCATATTGATCATGGTGTGATGTCCTGTTAATAATCCTCTGCATGAAAGAGATGGGATCCAGAAACTCCTCCAACATATCTTCTCTAAGAGAGGGCAGAAATATGATGCTTCCACTCTGAAGGGACTTATTTACTGGGCATGGGAATGAAACCTCATGCCAGGAACACAGGTCACTTTTGAGGTATTGACATGGGAAGCTGTGGGTGGCATGTTGTGGGACTATATTGCTTCAGGAAGACATGAGTCTAAAGAGGCATCTAAATATGCTAGCCTGTGGAAAAACATTGTAGAGGTATTACGGGCGATGAAGGCGGAAAAGAAAGCCGCTGCAGCAGCTTGGGTTGCTTTTTCCCCGAGCTCCCATCCTGAGCAACAGGCATTTCCTGCTAGGAAGTTATTTTCAACTACATTAGATGTTCCTTTGTACTGCCCAGGACCCTCCAGCCCAGTTCCACTAACCAAAAAGGAACTCAAAACCTCAGGACTCTCAGATGAGAAACAGTCAGGAAGCAGCCTCCCTCGGAGGTTCCAGCTGCCAACCTGAGAATAAAAGTATTCAGGAAAAGGGGGCAGCTGATGGTGAAGTTTTAGAAATAACGTACTCAACATCTGAAGATGAGGCTGAAGAAGAAAAGACAGATTCAGAATCTGCCTCGGTAGAGGAGGAATTAAAAGCTTTGGTAGACAATTTGCAGAAGTTAGTAATTCAACAAAGCAATCGAGTTGCTCCCCAAAAGGACTATTCTTTTGAAAGGAGGGAGCTGCCAGCTATTTTGAGCTCTGAAAGGGCTCTCGAGGAACCAAGGGGGAGGCAGATACCCCCCTCAACCATGGAAGTTCAGGAGTTAGAGCTAGACCCCAAAATAGAAACAGCACAAAAAGAAAGTGGTAAGGAGTTATTACTGAAGCAATAATTGAGCGGACATTCTCCCCTAGTACTAAAGAAGCCTTCCCTGTGGTAACCCAAGACGCAGGGCGAGGATGGGAGCCATTTGATTGGAAGATATTAGAAAAATTGAAAAGCGCCATTACACAATATGGCTTGAAATCTCAATTAGCACAATCATTATTGCAATATATTTTTACAGCAGATACCTTTATTCCAGCTGATGTTCAAACTTTGGTTAGATTAATCATGCCCCCTCATCAGCAGATTCAGTTTTATAAGAATTGGGAAGGTGCATGTAAAAAAGAGGAAGCAAGACCTTGGGCTCAGGGGGACCCATTGTTTGGAATTACAGCACAACAGTTATTAGGAGAAGGTCCCTGGTCCACAGCAACTGCCCAAGCCCGAAGTATCAATGAAGTTTTGCATTTAAGCCAACAACTTGCATACAACTCAATCCTTGCATTGCCTGATGGGATGCATACTCAGGCTTTTACACAGATACGTCAAGGGGGAAATGAGGACTTTGATAAATTCGTAGACTGCTTGCATAGAGCTATTTATGATCACCCCAATTTGGATCCGGAAACAAAGCAGAAGTTGTTTAAGATGCTTGCCTTTGACAACGCTAATGACAAGACTAGGCAGATTTTAGACAGGTTGCAAAAAGAGCTTCATGGGTGGCTCAACCCCCTCTGGAGGACTTTACTCACTCCAATCCGCAACTCCTGGAAGCACTGGAATGGACGTGGAAACCACAGTAGACATTACCATCACTGACTCTGCAGTACATCTGGTAGAGACTAATGTAAAGGGACCTCTGGGGGGTGGGCTTAGTGCTTTCCTGTTAGGAACGTCATCTGCAAGCAAGAAGGGACTGGATGTAAATCCTGGGGTTATTGATGCAGACTATCAAGGGGTTATCAAAATTATGGTTAGGACATTTTTCCCTCCTGTATCTATCCCTAAAGAATCACAAATTGCTCAATTTGTTCCTTTTAAATCTTGTGTTCCCTGTACAGGATTGAAGGAGCGGGGAACAGGTGGTTTTGGTTCCACCAGTCACCCAGAAGTTTGTTGGGCAATGGACATTACGAGAGGTAAACCAGATAAGCAGGTAACCTTGAAACATCCCGATGGTAATTCTATTACCAAGAGACTCGCGATTGATACTGGAGCAGATGTAGCAATCATTTCAAGCACTATATGGCCCAAAAATTGGCCAGTAGTCAATCCTGTTTTGGGAATTGCAGGGATTGGTGGAACCCAAGCAACTCGATTAAGCAGGGAGGTAATTACCTTTACTTTCCCAGATGGAGTGAGCGTGTCAACAAGACCCTATGTCATGCAGACTCCTGGAAATTTGTTAGGTTTAATTGGTAGGGATATGTTACATCAACTGAAGGTCACAATTGTTACACAGCCTTTTTAGCAGTGGCTGGATGACAGACCATGGAGATCTGAGTGTCCAGTACCAGGACTAACAATTTTTACAGATGCAGGCAAATGTCTAAAAGGGCTGCTTGTATGTGGGAGCAAAAGGGTTCATGGAATCAGCATACAATTCCTGGGGAGGTAGGAGATGCATTGCAAACCTTGGAGTTGAAGGCAGTTATTTGGGCCTTTGAGAACTGGAACGATCAGGCTATTAACATTGTTTCTGATTCACTTTACATGGTTGGCTGTGTACAACGCCTCAAAAGGGTGGTAGTTAAGGAAGTTAATAACAAACATTTGTATTCACTTTTAAGCCAACTACTGAGAAATTTGAACCAACGCCAACAGGAGTATTTCATTACTCATGTTCGCAGTCATCAAAATCTCCCTGGTCTCTCTGAAGGTAACGTTCGAGACGATCAGTTGGTAGCTGCTGTCTGGCCAATGCCAACCTCCGATAAATTTCAACAAGCAAAAAAGTCTCATGCCTTTTTACATCAATCTGCAAAGATCTTGGTTAAACAATTTGGTATCCCACTCACTGATGCCACTGGCATTGTACGATCCTGCCCAGATTGTCAAAGGGATGGCATTGGCTTAGGCACTGGTGTTAACCCAAGAGGTACCCAACCTTTGCAATTATGGCAAATGGATGTAACACATGTAGCAGAATTTGGCCAGAAGAAATTCGTGCATGTTTGTATTGATACTTATTCTTGTGTTATATGGGCTACCTCTTTAACAGGTGAAACAGCATGTCATGTTGAGAAACATTTGTACAATTGATTTGCAGTGTTGGGAGTCCCTTTAGCTATCAAGACGAATAATGGCCCTGCTTATTGTTCTTTAAAGTGTCAATGTTTCTGTAATTTGTGGGGTATTCAACATGATACCGGTATGCTACACAACCCTACAGGTCAGGCAACTATTGAGCAAGCCCATCAGACGTTCAAGGGCATGCTGTAAAAACAAAAAGGGGGAATGATAGGGTTATGCCCGGAAGAAAGGACAGCTAAGGCTATCTTTGTACTTAATTATCTCAGAACAACAGGAGATAGGGACGAACCACCTGTTCTTGTGCATCATGCCCTCATACGTAGGCCAAGTGAGGAATTACCTGACGGTATTCAAGTCATGTTTAAAAGCCCAGAAATGGGGATGTGGGATGGGCCAGCAACAGTGAAATTAATGGGAAGAGGTTACATGTGCTTACTTACAGACAAGGGAATTCACTGGATTCCGGCTAAGTGGGTGAAACCTTACCTAAAGTCACACCTGCCAGCTAATGCTCTGTCCAGAAGGAGAACGTCGGTGACAACACCGACTTCAAACACAACTGAACCCGATACTTCAGCACCTGACGGTTGAACAATGGTTGAACTTTTTTCCACAGCTATTAACAGATGCGGGCCAACTACCTGGACCTGGGGTTACGGTAACCAGTAACGACAGCTTACCGCCACTTCCAATACGGGTCTTAAACCAAATTGAACGAGCTTGTTCTGTTCATGGCTATTTTTGCAAACCATGGATCAGGGTCCAGTGTGTTAAATGCAAACTGAAGTGGTGGCGACAAGTCCCTCAGGAAAATAATCTTTTCATAGCTCACAGGAAAAAGCAAAAACTTAGCTCTACTAATTTAGCTTGCAATAGATGTTTTAGTATACTTAATATGCTTAATGTTGAGCGTGCACTAGAAATATTTTTAGTGCCTAGTCATAGAAGACAACCTCCCCCTGAACCTCTTAGAGGGATATTTTTACAACATTGGAATTTTAACCAGGATTTAGCCCTTATTGAAACACAGGATCAGCAAAGTTTGCTTTGGATTAAATTTCAATTGGCAAAACAGGCAATAGCAAATCAAATTGTATTGCAAAGTCAGATTACAGCTGCAGAGTGTGGGAGAGGAATATCCGTGCCACAACAACATCATGTTTCTGACAGTCAGTGGGACAAGGCCAAAGAATATTGGCTAAAGCGTAGACATGATCAGCAAAGGTGGCAACAATGGCAATTTTCCCACAAATAATATTGATGATAATCATTACGATAATAGGAAAAATGCAGGGAGTGCATAACATTGATCAATGAACAAGCATGTGTGTTACATGGGCTAATCAAACAGGGCAGGAATCAATTTGCTTATCATTGGCTACACCTTCTGATCCTTTTCGTACTTGTTTAATTGGAGTTCCATTAGATTCTGTGGAAGAATTTGGACCTTGGACTAAAGCCACGGTACACAAAAATTTAAATGAGGCTTGGTCAAGTTGGTGCATGGTCCAATGGTGGAATATCCAGGGCGGACCAACCTCTGCAAATTGGTGCGACACCTTTGGGATTTCAATGAAACCCCTGGGAGCACAAGCTTTTACAATTGCCCAGGGATTGAATATCACTGGCATGGAGCCACAGGAGCTAGACATCCTGGGTCCTATGCCAGGCAATTACTGTCTATTTTTTGGGTATTATTCTGTGGGGTCAGATTTGTTTAGCATAAAAGAGGGATTACCAAAAAATGATAGCACTTGGATATCCCCTGGCTCCTCATGGTACTACAATACCACAGATTATTGTAACAATTGGATATGGCCTTTACCAATAGAGCAAGGTGCAGCTAAAATGCTACCTCCTGGGGTTTTCCTCTTTTGCAGGGATAGAGCCTGGCCTGCGGTGCCCCAGAAAGCATTGGGAGGACCATGTTATTTTGAAAAACTAACATCATTCGCCCCTAACATCCACCAGATGCTTAACATCAGTCACAAGTCCCAACACTGGAGATGTAGTGAGCATCAGTTGGGCGCTGAATGTAGAGATGAGGTACAATTATGGGACTCACCATCAATTATATTGGCATCATTTTCACACCAGGAGTAGCCTCGGCACAGGTCCTCACACGATTAAGGTGACTAGCGTGTTGGGCAGGGAAACAAATTAACATCACGTCCACAGTGTTAGATGAACTCACCACTGATGTTGATAGCATACGCCATGCTGTGTTACGAAATAGGGCTGCCATAGATTTTTTATTGCTAGCACAAGGGCACGGGTGTGGAGATTTTGAAGGGATGTGTTGCATGAACCTCTCTGATCACTCTAAATCAATTCACAAGAAACTTTCACAACTTAAAGAAAACATTAAGAAACTTACAGTTGTTAATAACTCTTTTGATGAGTGGTTAAAATCTTGGGGCATTACTGGGTGCCTTAAAGACTTAGTTCACTTTGGCATTATGGTTTTTTGTATTATTTTAGTAATTTTGCTTATTGTACCCTGCTTATTACAGTGTGTGCAAAGAATACCTGAACATGCTATTAATTCAGTCTGGCTTGTACAAAAAACAAGATGGGAATTGTTGAGAGGTTTTTGCAGGACAGTGGATATGTGCAACATATGCACAATCCAGCCTTCATAGAAACTGAGTAAGGTCACCATGCCCTTGAAGGACATGAAAGGAGAAGAACACGCTCAAAAGCAGACAGTCCAGGATGCAAAGGCAGACAAGAAAACCTCAGCGAGACGCACGAAGAAGAAAGACTAACTAAAATTAACTGAAATATTAAAATGCGTGCGTAAAAAGGATTAAACCAATCATGTATTAGCTTGAGGCGTGAACAATAGAGAACAGTATTAATATAGTTTGCTTTTTGTAATAAATTGGCTTCACTTGATCATATTGATCATGGCGTGATGTCCTGTTAATGATCCTCCGCAGTATTATACTTACTTCTAACTAACTTCTTACTACTACTGAAAACTCATGACTGTCAGCCGACAGTCCCGACACACACATGTGGATGCAATTGGTCAGTGAATCAAAACACCATCACCAGAATCCAATCAAGTGATCACCTTCAGGTATATAATCTCCAGAATACATTCCACTTCTGCACAAACTCAGGAGCAGCAAATGAGATAAGAATTGTTTTGATCATTCTTTTCTCTTCTTCTCCAGGAAAAACCCTGAGAGAGAGGATTGTCTCTCTCTGTTCAGAGAATGTGAATGCCACAGGAGTACACAGCTTCAACAGTCTTTAGGCAATCGTGTACTGCAGGTTCAGCATCAGACTTTCCTTGCAGAAAAGAGGAAGGGTTAACAATACTGGTCACTTGAATTTCAATATCATCAGATTCGGCCAGGACTGCTTGGTATTTTAGGAACCTCAAAGGAGACAGCCAATGGTTCCCTTTCTGTTCTAAAATGTCTGACATTGTGTGTGACACTAAGACAGTCATCTTTTGTCCTAGTGTAAACTTTTGTGCCTCGTCAGTGTTCACGATCACTGCTGCTACTGCCCTAAGACAGGTGGGCCAGCCCTTGCTCACAGTATCGAGTTGTTTGGAAAAACAGGCTACTGCCCTTTTGTAAGGACCCAAATGTTGTGCCAGAAGTCCTAAGGCTATTCTTTGTCTCTCATGTGAGAATAAGCAAAAATGGTTTACTCACATCAGGAAGTCCCAAGGCTGGGGCCCTCATGAGCTCATGCTTTAAGTCTTCAAAGGCATGATTTGTTCAGAGGTCCACACCACAATATTCTTAGAAATTTTCACTAGCTCGTTTAAAGGTGTCACAATCAGTCTGTAGTTGTATATCCACAACCGGCACCAACTTGTCATTCCAAGAGAAGCGCAGTTCTCTTATAGTTGGTGGCTTAGGTGTTTGACAGATTGCTTCCTTTCTTGCGGTTCCTAGGGATCGTTGTCCTCCAGAGACTTCATATCCATGACAGGTCACCAGTTTTTGCACCAGCTGAGCTTTCTGTTGAGACACTCCATGACCATTTAATCCAAGAAAATTCAACAGACTTATTGTTCATACAAGGCACTCTTTGATAGTTTTTGTAGTAATTAGTAGATCACCTACATATTGTGAGATTTTTCCCTCCCCAGGCAGAGACTGCCATTGTTCCAATTCTTTGGCCAATTGATTCCCAAAAATTGTGGGACTGTTTTTGAATCCCTGAGGTAACACTGTCCAGGTAAGATGGTTTTTCCTGCCTGTGCTAGGGCTCTCCTATTCAAAAGCAAATATGTTTTGACTTTCTTCTGCAAGTGGCAGGCAGAAGAAAACATATTTGAGAACTATCACTGAGAACCAAACGAGATTATCTCAGAGTTTAATTAGCAAAGTGTATGGATTTACAACCACTAGGTGGATACTTTTAGCAATCCCGATGACTGCTTGCAAATCTTGCACTAATCTATAAGTTCCATTAGTTTTTTCACTGGTAGTATAGGAGTATTAAATTCAGATTCACATTCTTTCAACAATCCTAGTGTCAAAAATTTGCTAATAAGTGGTTTGGTCCCTTTTCTGTCCTCTATTCTTGAGGGATATTGTCTCCTAACCACTGGCTTGGCTCCTGCCTGTAATTCAATCTTAATAGGGTCAGCCAATTTTGGGTTTACAGGAGTATCAGTATTCCATACTCCTGGGTATACCTGACTCATTATTTGTTCCAAATAGTTACTATTGTTCACTGGTCCTGTATCAATTGCCAATCCTAATGCTAAAATCAATTTGCCTTCAGGTACTTTAAATCTCATTTTTCCCTCTTTAAACTCAGTTGTTGCCTCTAAATTTTCAAGGAGATTTCTGCCTAATAGGGATTTACGCAAATTTGGCAATAGAGGAATTGATATATTCCCATCCTTTCCCCAATTTTGTATTCTTACAGTTTTAAGAAAAAGGTATTCTCTGATTGGCCTGTGGCTCCCATTATCTGTTTTTCACTTTTAGGCATTAAAGCTTGATTTAAAACTGAAAATGTAGCCCCTGTTTAAATTAAAAATTCAACTTCTTTATCATTCCCTAGCTGTATCTTAACCAGCGGTTCTGCTAGGGAAAGATCTGCTGGCCCCTGTCACTCACTGTTATCTATTGCTACAAAACAGCTTCCTGTGGAGTGTTCAGTAACTCTGGGCACTGGTGTTTCCAATGCCATTTTTCCTTACAGTAAGCACACTGGTTTTGCCCTAACCTCCCTTGGGATTGATATGAGCCACGTCTGCCATTTCCATCTTTGCCTCATCCCCAATCACATCTTCCTCTTTGATGTTGCTCTGAAGCTGCCACTATGGCTCCTGTGAGATTTTTTCTTCTCTTGCTTGTCTCGGTTGTTCTATATCTTCCAGGCTTCTTCTATTAATGCTTCTTAATTTCTGTTATCTGGCTCTTCTAACCTCTATAGTTTCTGTCTGATGTCTGGGCTGGACTGTCCAAGCATCAAGGAGACGAACTGCTGCTTCCCCAGTTCTGAAGCAGGATCAAGGGTTGTACTTTTGCATTGCTGCTCGGAGCCTATCTACAAAGTAAGTGGGAGACTCCTGCTATTGTGGCAGCAGTTGGACCCGATGTGGGAATAATGAGCATTGACTCCATGATTGCAGAAGGCTGATCAATTGCTTTATTCTACTATACTATTCTATACTATACTACACCATACCATATGAAAAACCCATCACCCTTGCCAGACAGTCCAATACAGCTTTGACCTAATTGGTCAATCCATCAAAACACCATCACCAGAGTCCAATTAAGGAATCACTCTTTGGTAAACAATCTCCATAACACATTCCACATGTGTGCAACAACAGGTGCAGCAAGTGAAGATAATTTTTTTCTCTGAGCTTTCTCACAGCTTCTCACAGCTTCCCAGGAAAATCCTGGGAGACAATTATGCCTCTCTCTGTTCAGAAGATATGTGATTACCACATCCTGCTGTCCCTGTTTAACATTATATATTAACACCCAATTTACTGCTTTTGGAATGGCATTCTCTAATCCAAATTTGGCTAACTCCTGGTATCTGGTTAGCAAGGCATATTCACCTGGATCGTTCGGATCCCACAGAGGATTTGTGGTAGGGAATAGCATGTTCACATTACCCTGTAGGGCTCCACTAGCAATTTGTCCCTGCACATGTGCTTTAACTGTTTTAATCACTAATTCTTTTTCAATTTCTGTTAATTCTGTCAGCATTAAATTGACACCATCCCAATCTGGGTTCTGGTTCTTGACTATCAACTCAAATTGTTTTGCCATTTTCTGGGGTCTCCCCTGAAATTTTTAACCTCTTCTCTCCAACTATTCAAATCACTGGTGGAAAAAGGTACTTTTACTCTCGTGGCATTTCCCTAGGGACTTACCATTTGTCTCAAAGGAGCAATAACTGCTAAAACATTTTTAGCCTTGCTTCTAGTGTGAGCTGTTACTGCAGTCCCTGAGCTCGTTCCCTCATCTCATTTCTCAGTTTCTAATTTCCTACCACTAGGTGATAACTGAGGCACCCTGGGGACTCTCCTGAGGAGATTAGATTGTAATTCTAAAGGATCAACCTCTCTATCTTCTTCTTCTCTATGTCTCAGCTTAAGACATCTCTGACCTATACTACATGTAGAACAACACCTCATTTTTCTTTTACCTTCGTCCTTTTCTAGGGCCAAGACTAAGGGATCTTGTGGGGATAAATTATTGCCATACCCTCTCTGCCGCTCAGGCTTGTTTCTCAGAGTGAAAAACATATCCAGGTGAATAACTTTATTTCATTTGTTCTCTCTTCTTAAAAACAACATTAACTGGAATAGAATATTATATTGTAAGATCCTGTTTACAGGCCACTTTTCTTCACTTTCTAATTTATATAGTGGCCAGCAATGACTACAATATTTAATTAAATCAATTTTCTTTAAGTTGCCTCCAGGGATCCCTCCTAATGAGGCAAAACACACTCCAACTGACTCTTTTTGACAATCTCCTTACTCTCAGTGCTACCCATTTCTGACGCTATCCGGATGCCTGCATTTTAGAGCAAAAATTACCACTTGTGTTCCTTTCTTTACTCTTCTTCCACGGATACTGCACCAACCATAAATTGGGAATCTTAGTTTCAACCTGCACCAGTAGTCACGTTTACAGTGTTGACAAACAATAAATGCAAAAAGATCATATGGTCCACTCCTGCACCATCTACACTGTCCTGATCAGCACAACAGACAAGGTAACAGTATGATGTGGCACAAGCCAAAAACCTTTTAACAGACACATAGGAGAGAATAGAAAACATTAACAGACACACGAACAAAAACCACTAGTCTTGTATTTGTTGGAATCCTGGATGCTGAGAATTTTAAACTTTCTGTGCCTACAGGCACAGACCCACAAGAGAACACTGCATTTGACCTGAGGCTGTGGAGAAGGCTTCCAAAATTGATTGACAGAACTGGGATTAGGGGTGTGTAGTTGGTAAGAAGTGTGTAATATGACAGGGTAGAAAACTTAGGGTTTGGGATTTTAAAATATAGAAATAAATATGAAGCAAGATGGAGGTTTTAGGGTGGAGGCAGGTTGTTCTTCTTTACCTTCTTCTTCCTTCTTCTTCATGGGTTTGGGTGATGTTTTGTAATTAGATAGAAAAGTCTGCATTGCGGGCTTCCAGGGATCAGTTATTGGGTTAAAAGGGAAAATAATCTAGGTGTCCTTTCTTAACTGGATAGTTTAGTCTTGAAAGACCTTATAACAAGAGATTGTTAGCCATTTGGTACCTTGCTAATGAAAAGCTGCTGAACTCATGGTTGCGAGACTGTTTTATTGATAAGAAATTATAAACACCTGAGTCGGAACATGAACTACCACCTCAAGTGCCTTCAATCTGGACCTTGAAAAACCGATATTACATGGAAGACACAAAATGACACATACAAAAATCAAACCCAAAATTCCAACGCCTAGGCCAATTCTTAACGTTTTCAAACTTCCTTTTAGGGGACCCTAACCCCTAGTGGACTCTAGTCCCTTTTGTATCAATGTTGGAAATTTCACCTGTGATACAGTGCCCTGTAGGAATTACCACAAGCATCTTATGGGAGTTACTTAGTGTCTTAGGGTGACATTATGATGCTTGTATCCCCATTCGTGTGTGCTGTTTATGCTGGATATTATGTTCTGTGCCTTCAAGACTGGCTCTGAAGAGTGAAAGTTTTGTTTTGGTTTCTCATCAGCCTGCTCCCCCATGACTGGCGACACACAGAGATGGGGCAATACATAGTGCTGCTTTTGCTTTTTGCTTTGCTTTTTTCGCTTTGCTCTTGCTATTGCTTCTGCTTCGCTCTTGCTTTGCTCTTGCTTTTTGCTTCTGCTCATTAGTTAGTTTAGCTAAGCAGTCCGAATTTTTCCCTGGACTGTTTTTCCTTTCCCTTTTTTGGAACTACTTGAACCTGCTCCGGAGTAGGACCTGGGAAACACCGAGAGTTTGCACCTTGTGGCTGCAGCAGCTACCCCCAGCGCCAGAGGGACTGATAACAGTGTGACCATCCCCAAGAGAGACTTTCTGAATTTGTCATCTTTTTCAGAGTGGTGAGAGAGTGTTATCATCCGGTATTGTTCATTTTGTGTGCTGGGGAGTGCTGTGCCTGTTAAATAAACAGGTTCTTTCCACTTCTCTCTGAGGAATCCTTCCTGAACCAGCTGGGGGGAGGGACTGTGTGGGTTTGTGTTGTAGTGTGATTATATACTTTGTAATACTTTGAAGTAGTTTGGTTTTTGTATCCCCATATTTTTCCCAAATAGTTTATCCCAGATTGTACCCCCTTTCCCTTTACCTATGTGATGCCTTTCCCTTGATGAGATCATCCCCAAATCCCCACCCTGGCTCTCTGTCAATCACTCAGCATCCCATCCCCTCCATCTAGAAGCTTTGGTTCAAGATGTCAAGTGATTAGCTAGAGGCTCGGGGTCAGCCCCCCGAGACTTGGCCTATACGCTGTCCTAAATGTCTATCCCCCAGTACCCATCCCTTAGGGTCACTTATTGGTTAGTAAAATGTTATCTACTTTTCGTTTCTACCTCCCTTTAAATGTAACCTTGGCACATCTCCCAGGGCTCTCAGCAGGAGGCCCCCTGAGGCGTGGGAGCTCCCTGGAGCCCCTGAATAAAACCTTGGATAAACCCCGGCTAAGAGTTGTCCCTTTATCTTCCACCGATGTCTCTAGTGTCTCCTCTGCTGCAAAGGCGACTGGCCTAGTTGCCCTCAGCACCCTCGGGGCACAAGAGAGTGTGTGCCCACCGTCGGCTGTGTCGGGGTTGCTTCCCCGGTGTGTGCCGACTCAGGCCTGGCCGGGGGTACCTGAGAGGCTCCCAGAGGAACGGAGAAAGGTTTGCTTTCTGGAGGGGCCCCCTTTTGGAGGTTTCCTCCCAAATTTGCCCTAAAGCAGGACAAAATTTGGTGCCCAAGATATGGAGCTCGAGAAAGAGTGTAAAAAACCCTGTTTTGAGTGCATTTTGGTTGCCATTACTCTGTGTTGTTGTAAGGCAGTTAATAGCCATGTTTTCTGAATTCTTAATGTCTATTGGGGTGAAGGCTGGCATGCATTTCTGGTGCCTAGGTTTTTTTGAGATCTTAATACCTCTGTGGTCCCTAGGTTTATTTTCTTATCCAGAAATAGCTCTATTATTGTCCCTAATGCGCAGTTTTTACAGCAGAGGGGCAGTGACCAGAATAGCTATCCGGCTGGGCTTGGTAGTAAGGATTTGTAAGAACTTTATAAACATGCTGGGGTCTGTTCCAGGTATGAACGGCTCATGGTTAGGGTTATACACCCAGTTTGTTAGAGGAGGAGCAGGGGATGAGGCTTTTCAGCCTTTGCTTTCCTTCTTCTCCTCTGAATCTGTTACATCACTATTGGAGAATGTTCAGTTTCCCCTGAATGTTAAAGAGACCATCTTGCTGGTATGCAATCTGGTAAGCTTCCTATATGCAGTCTGCAGCTTCTCTAGAATGAGGGCTGGAATTCTAGACAGGCTGATAAGACCCCTGACCCAGGAGTAGACCCAGGTTTGGAAAATCCTGAGTGGTGTGGGAAATGGGAGGATATGGGCCAAATCCTGAAGGAATTCTCTGACCCTATAGTCTGGGACTTTCCCCATGAACAAAATCAGAACCCAGCTGTGGTGGGGAAATACCTGGAAGAGAAGTACCATGATGACCCTAAGGAGAAAAAAATCATTGCAATGAGCTGGGCCTTGGCATATGCTTATTGCAAATTGCTAGGTACTGTCGGGCAGCAGACAGAGGCAGGGGGGCAGGGAGACAAATCAGCAGCTATCCCAGTCACTCAGGCTACAGCCAACACCCCAGGCTGGAAGCCAGCAGCCAAACCAGAGAGTGAGCCTAAGCCAGCAGCAAAAACAGACAATAAGCCTCAACCAATGTCTGTTGCTACCAGCACTAGAAGCGGAAAGTGCACGGACAAGACAGATCGACCAGTGGATGATGATGATGATGATGATGATGATGATACACGAGAAGGACTCTCAATGCCTCCTGACATAAAATCAGGAGTTAAAGCAGCAGGTGCAAGATCAGAAGCCAATATGGAGTCCTTTTCCCTGAAGGACCTTTGTGGCCTAAGGAAGGATTACACTTGACGACCTCATGAATCCATAATTAGTTGGTTAGTCCATCTTTGGGATGCTACAGGTGAGGCTGCAATTCTGGATGGCACTGAAACGAGGCATTTGGGATCCCTGTCACACGATCCTGTCATTGACCAAGGAATGATGAGGGGGGCTAATCCTCACAGCCTCTGGGCACAGGTCTTGGAAAGTGTTGCACAAAGATACCTGTGTGCAGAGGATCTCTATATGAAGCAAACCCAGTGGAAGACCATAGAACAAGGGATCCAACGCTTGAGAGAAATGGCAGTGGCAGAGATTATCTTCTCAGATGACGTAACAACTAGGAACCCAGACTTGGTACCATGCACGTCTGTGATGTGGCGAAAATTTGCACGACTTGGGCCACATGATTATGCTTCTGCCTTAGCCATAATGAAGTGGGATGAGAGGGATGAGACCGTGCTTGATATGGCAAAGAAGCTCCAAGCATATGCAGACTCTGTGCATGGCCCGACACATGCCAGAATCGCAGCGGTGGAAACACGTCTGCAGAAATTAGAGCAAGATAGAGGTGAATCAAAAGAAGCTCAGGGAGAAGATTAAAGAAGACCTTCTCCAAATCTCAGCAATACAGATCAGAGGTTCTAGTGCCCAACACAGACGTTCACCAGATGGAGAGAGAAGGTACACCCCACCAGCTGAGCTGTGGTTCTTCCTGCGTGATAGTGGAGAGAACATGAGGAGATGGGATGGGAAATCTACTGCTGCTCTGGCACGACGGGTACGTGAATTGAAGGAAGGCAGGACTCAGAGAGGGAGTTCCACCAAGAGGGAAGCAGCTCCAGTTGCCTGTAGCTGAACTGCCAGATATGATGATGATATGTCCAATCCCCTTGAAGGAACATGCAAGACATATGCCCAGGGAAAGAAGGGTGACCGGGCTTAGAGGGGCCCTGCCTCTAGCCAGGTAGAGGCTAGGGAAAATCGTGTTTTCTGGTCTGTGTGGATTCATTGGCCTGGCACATCGGAACCACAGGAGTATAAAGCTTTGGTTGACACTGGTGCACAGTGCACATTAATCCCATCAAGACATGTGGGGCAGAATCTGTTTCTATCGCTGGTGTGGCAGGGGGATCACAGGATTTCACTTTGGTGGAAGCGGATGTGAGTCTGACTGGAAATGAGTGGAAGAAACACCCTATTGTGACTAGCCCCGAGGCCCCATGTATTTTGGGCATAGATTACCTTCGAAGTGGGTATTTCAAGGACCCAAAAGGACTCAGGTGGGCATTTGGGATAGCAGCTGTAGTGACTGAGGGCATCCAGCAATTGAATACTTTGCCTGGACTGTCCGAGAATCCATCTGCAGTAGGACTTCTGAAGGGAGAAGAGCAACAGGTGCCAATTGCCATTTCCACAGTGCATCGACGGCAGTATAGAACCACTCGAGATGCTGTGATCCCCATCCATCAGATGATCCGAGAGCTGGAGAGCCAAGGGGTGGTCAGCAAAACCCACTCACCCTTCAACAGCCCCATTTGGCCTGTGTGTAAATCTGAAGGAGAATGGAGATTGACGGGGGACTACTGTGCATTGAATTGACTTCACCACTGAGTAGTGTTGCTGTGACAGACATATTAGAGCTCCAGTATGAGCTGGATTCCATGGCAGCAAAGTGGTATGCCACTATTGACATTGCCAATGCATTTTTCTCCATTCCTCTGGCAGCAGAATGCAGGCCTCAGTTTGCTTTTACATGGAGGGGAGTGGAGTATACCTGGAACTGACTGCCCCAGGGGTGGAAGCACAGTCCCACCATCTGCCATGGACTGATCCAAACTGCACTAGAAAAGGGTGAGGCTCCAGAACATCTACTGTATATCGATGACATAGTGTGGGGGAACATAGCTGTGGAAGTATTGAGAAAGGAGAGAAAATCATCCAAATCCTGCTGGGAGCTGGTTTCGCCATTAAAAAGAGCAAAGTAAAGGGACCAGCTTGTGAGATTCAGTTCCTAGGAGTGAAGTGGCAGGATGGACGGTGTGAGATCCCTACAGATGTCATCAACAAGATCACAGCTATGTCCCCACCAACCAATAAGAAGGAAACACAAGCTTTCCTAGGTGCCACAGGCTTTTGGAGAATGCACATTCCTGAGTACAGTCAGATCATGAGCCCTCTTTACCTGGTCATCCGCAAGAAGAACAATTTCCACTGGGGCCCGGAGCCACAACAAGCCTTTGCCCAGATTAAGCAGGAGATTGCTCATGCAGTAGCCCTTGGCCCGGTCAGGACGGGATCAGAGGTGAAGAACGTGCTCTACTCTGCAGCCAGGAAGCATGGTTTGTCCTGGAGCCTTTGGCAGAAGGTGCCTGGGGAGACTCGGGGTCGACCACTGGGATTTTGGAGTCGAAGCTACAGATGGTCTGAAGCCAACTACACCCCAACAGAGAAGGAAATCTTGGCTGCCTATGAAGGAGTCCAAGCCACCTCAGAGGTGATTGGTACAGAAGAGCAACTCCTCCTGGCACCCCCACTACCGGTGCTGGGGTGGATGTTCAAAGCTAAGGTTCCTTCCACTCACGACGCCACCAGTGCTACATTGCTCTTATCACTCAGCGCTCCCGTATAGGTAAACTGAATTGCCCTGGGATTTTGGAGGTAATTACAAATTGGCCCGAAGGTGAGAATTTTGGTGTCACTGATGAAGAACCAGAACCAGTGACACGGGCTGAAGAAGCTCCTCCATACAACCAACTTCCCCCAGAGGAAACACGCTACGGTCTTTTCACTGACAGTTGCTGTTGCATCGTAGGGATAAACCGGAAGTGGAAAGCAGCTGTATGGAGCCCCACACGACAGGTCGCTCAAGCTACCAAAGGAGAAGGTGGATGAAGTCAACTCGCTGAACTCAAAGCTGTTCAGCTGGCCCTGGACATTGCTGAGAGAGAGAAATGGCCAAGACTCTGCCTCTACACTGATTCATGGATGGTAGCCAACGCTCTGTGGGGATGGCTGGAGAGGTGGAAAGAGACCAACTGGCAGAATAGAGGAAAACCAATTTGGGCTGCTGAAGATTTGAAAAACATTGCTACCAGGGTAGGGAGGCTACCTGTGAAAGTCCACTGTGTAGATGCCCATGTCCGCAAGATTAGAGCTAATGAGGAGCACCAAAACAATGAGCAGGTAGACCAGGCTGCAAAGATAGGAGTGTCCAAGATAGATCTAGATTGCGAACACAAGGGAGAGTTATTCCTAGCTCGATGGGCCCATGATGCCTCAGGTCATCAGGGAAGAGATGCCACCTATAAGTGGGCACGAGACCGAGGGGTGGATCTTACCATGGACAGTACTTTGCAGGTTATCCATGACTGTGAGACGTGTGCTGCCATCAAGCAAGCCAAGCGAGTGAAGCCCCTATGGTGTGGTGGGCAGTGGTCCAAGTACAAGTATGGGGAGGCCTGGCAGATTGACTACATCACACTGCCCCAAATACCCCAAGGAAAGCGCTGCTTGCTCACAATGGTAGAAGCCAACACGGGATGGTTGGAAACCTACCCTGTGTCTCATGCCACTGCCTGTAACACTGTCCTGGGTCTTGAAAAGCAGGTCCTTTGGAGGCATGGTACCCTTGAGAGGAATGAGTCAGACAATGGGACTCATTTCAAGAACAGCCTTATCAACACCTGGGCTAGGGAACATGGCATTGAGTGGGTGTACCATAACCCCTACCATGCACCAGCTGCAGGCAAAGTGGAGAGGTACAATGGACTGCTAAAAACCCAGTTGAAAGCCTTGGGGGTGATCTTTCCAAAATTGGGAGCAGCATTTAGCAAAGGCCACCTTGTTAGTTAACATCCAAGGTTCCACCAACTGAGCAGGTCCTGTCCAGTCTGAGTCCCTGAATATAATAGATGGAGGTAAAGTCCCAGTGGTACGTGTTAGAGGTTTGTTAGGAAAGACCGTGTGGATCAATTCTGCCTTGAGTACAGACAAACCCATTCGTGGGCTTGTCTTTGCTCAGGGACCAGGTTGCACATGATGGATAAGTCAAAGAGATGGAACAAGATGATGTGTACCTCAGGGAGGTCTGATTGTGGGGTGAGAATAATATGCAAATATCACTGTTCATTGGATGTTGCTGCCATTGTCTGTACATTAAAAACCACACAGACATGAGACAGAAGGAAATGTGTAAGTGTTGAAGGTCTGAGCAAATGAAAGATGGAGTTTTGAGTGAGTAAAATGAAAATGCGGAATCCTGCAGCTCCATTGTATGGGGCCTGAATTCAGTGGTCCTGTGTGGGGATGCGATGAGGGCATGATGGGTATTGCTTGTAATTTTTGGGGGGAAAAGATGGAAGTTTTATGTGAATAAAATGCATGATGTGTGGTAGTATGTTGACAATATAGGGATAAGGGGTGGAATGTCCTAGGGTGAAGTTATGATGCTTGTATCCCCATTCGTGTGTGCTGTTTATGCTGGATATTATGTTCTGTGCCATCCAGACTGGCTCTGAAGAGTGAAAGTTTTGTTTTGGCTTTACTATCAGACTCTCCCCCACGGCTGGCAGGACACAGAGATGGGGCAGCACATAGTGCTGCTTTTGCTTTTTGCTTTGCTTTTTTCACTTTGCTCTTGCTTTTTGCTTCTGCTCATTAGTTAGTTTAGCTAAGCAGTCCGAATTTTTCCCTGGACTGTTTTTCCTTTCCCTTTTTTGGAACTACTCGAACCTGCTCCGGAGTAGGACCTGGGAAACACCGAGAGTTTGCACCTTGTGGCTGCAGCAGCTACCCCCAGCGCCAGAGGGACTGATAACAGAGACTTTCTGAATTTGTCACCTTTTTCAGAGTGGTGAGAGAGTGTTATCATCCGGTATTGTTCATTTTGTGTGCTGGGGGGTGCTGTGCCTGTTAAATAAACAGGTTCTTTCCACTTCTCTCCGAGGAATCTTTCCTGAACTGGTTGTGGGGAGAGACCGTGTGGGTTTGCTTTCTGGAAGGGCCCCCTTTTGGAGGTTTTCTCCCAAATTTGTCCTAAACCAGGACACTTAGCCAGGACCAGAAACAAAATTCAAAACAGTCCATAAATACCCTAAATTTCCTGCAGCTGGTCCTTCTCTACCCCCACAGAGAGCTGGTAAAGCACGGAGTCCCTCCGAGAAGTTTTTGGTTGCACCAAGGGACTCCGTAGCTCCAGCGGACCTTGCAGCCAGGCAGAGAATCCTCTTTTTATCCTCTAAAATGTTACATATGCATTAAGTTTCGCAATGGAGCCATGCATATTCATTTCCTAGCCCTGCTTAGTCCGCTTAGCTTCGTATAATTAGCTTATCAGTCCTTCTGCACTTGTGCAGTGCTCTCTGGTCGTCACAAGAGAAAGAAAAATGAGTCTTCATCACTGTGACTTTTTCACCTTTTCTTCCCGGCACATGCTCTTTAGTCTCTTGGCTGTAGCCCCAACTGTAGTGCTGGTCTAAGCTGGTTTTAGGGTCTGAGGAGCCTTTCTTATCTCCAACAGCTTGCAGGCTTTCACATTCCCTCTACCTTCTTTGGGGAAGAGACTCTCCTTATGAGAAAATCCTTGCATTCCTTTTGTCCATCTTCACAGGCCTTTGCAAGCACAGCAAGTTTATAAGCTAAGCAAGTTAAGCAACATACATAGTCTAAAGCAGCTATCCTAAATCCGAAATTAATTTCTAACCTAAATTAATTTCTAACCTGCATGTCCCAAGTCTTCCCCACATTTGAACTTTTTACCTCTCTTTTCAGCGCATGCCTGGTGCTTTTTGTTTTTCAGTCTACCTTGTTTTTAGCTAATTTTGCAGTTTCCAAGTTCCTTTAAAACTTGCTATCTTGCTCTTGATGGTGCCTATTATCTCACTTCCTCTGCTATCTTGCTTGCCCTGCTATCTCGCTTCCTGTACCTGCACATTGTTATAGATGAGTAATGTAATAGTTGGCTCTCACAATTAAGAGTTAGATATTATGTGGATGTTAAAATGTATAGTGGTGTTATTGTAATATGTCCTCCCATAGTCCTCTTTCCCCTCCCCCTTGTAATAACCTTAGTAGTCAGGACATTTGGAGAGGGCCAGCTTATCACCAGGAGGTGCAGCGTAACACCACCTGACCTCCAATGAAGATGTAAGAAAGTAATCTCCACCAGTAGTTAGCAGAGAAGGAGTTGATTGACAAAACTATGGAAGGGGCTAAGGGTATAAAAGGCAGAGCATCCATTTTGTAGATGAGCACATGGCTGATAGTCACGGGGATTCCAGGGCTGTAATTTTTCCTTATTCAGTCTTTTTGTTGTATTTTTCTTAAGATTTAATGAACCTTTGAAATTTTAAAAGTGAGCAGTCGTTTCCTACAACATCTTGTTACAATATTACTTGTGGTTAACCTTTTGTTAGTACCACTTAGGTTTCACCTATCTGTATTGGATTTCATTGGCCAGGTTTTGGTAACGGGGGGGCTACAGGGGTGGTGTGAAAAATGAGGTTCACACCCATAAAAATCTAAAAGTTTAATAAAGGGCAATAGGAGACAAAGAAAATAAAGCAAAGATTTACAGCCGGGTGCTTGGCATTCCTCCAAGAGCACACCTGCTCTTTTGGAGACACCCTTTAAATACCTTGCCTATTGCATCAGCATATTGCACATTCATAGACAATTATGCATATTTAAATTTCCCCCCAAACTAGTTTACATGACCCAAGAACTGTTTAGCATGGCTCTTCATGCATATTTCTTGGCTGAGGTTTTGGTCCATTCTTGTTATCACTTCCAGTTTGGGCTTTGGTCCATATTTTCTACAGATGGTGGATGCTGATAATTGGCATGTCAGTAGCAGGGGTCTCCATCACATGTTCATTGAATGTTATCCAAACAAAGCAGGCATTTTAACACAAGCATACTATATCACCCATTTCACTACTATGTCTAAGTTTAGTTAACAACAGAAATTAAAAAAAACCACTATATCTTTATAGCAAAGTTACTTTAACACTATACACATAGCATCCATTTTAATATTTGTAAAAAGCCAGTACTATAATATGTATTTACAACAATGTCCCCCTCTTCTTTTTTATAAATAAATCATTTGGCTTGAGCAGAAATTCCTGTTTTCTAACCTCCATTATTTGTTCATTTTTTTCTCAAATCAATTTTGCTTCTTCTTCGAAGGGGTCTTCCATATTGTTTATTCAAAACCACAATCTTTTGAGTCGTTCCTGATGTAGCCAATTTTGGGTCCATAAGCATTGTTACCACTTCCATGCCCTGGACTATGCTGGTGATTAGCCAAATAAAACAGGGGATCAAGCAAGGAAGAAATATCAAACCATCTGTAGCACATAAAAGGAAGAAGCCTAGTTTCTTCCACCATTTTATCCCAAATACATTATCCCACCAGCTAGTTTTTAACATTGATTCCCACATTTGAACCGGTGCATGGGCTATTTTTCTGATATTCTTGGCTGTCGCAGTGAGGGAGAGCTCGGGACGCTCAATATGAGAGTTCAGCAAGCTTCGTTTATTGATTAGAGCATCAGACATTTATGCACAACAAATAATAAGCTCATGTATATTCTGTAAACTAAGCAATCTATTGGTTATACTATAGGTATCAGTTCCCCCCCTTACTTCCTCATTCGTCATGACTTACATCTCCTTTTTCTCATGTGTCTCTCTCAGCTACATCATCTTGTTATCATACTACAGCTATGCTCAAGGCCACAGTGTCCTTGCAGGTGCAGGGACTCAGACTAGCTGGCTCCGGTACTTTTCCAATTCTTGGTCAGCTAACCAGAGCATGTCTACGTGGCCTTTGTCAAGTAGCTATCATCCTTCCGCACTTGGCTATATCCAGGATGGCATCCCCATTGTCATCTATTTTCAAACAACAATCTGATGTATTAAATTTTCCACAAACACCCCCTTCTTCAGCTAATAAATAGTGTAAAGCAAACCTATTCTGATACACTGCAGCTCTTGTTTGGCTTTGTTGCCTTGATATTAATTCCATTGCTCGAGCAGTTCTGTTTCTTATTATTTCTACAACTGCTTGGAGTCTTATTATACGATTCAGCATATAAATTGGGGTTCGATATCCCCAACTCCCATCTTTTGCCCAGGTGGCTGGCCCATATGTTTCCACTATGCATTCAGGGGGCCATTCCTCATCTCCCCATTTTTGGAACCCCCCAATCAATTCTCTTTTTTTTTCTTTTTAGATCCTCATAAATTGGTACTCCTAATTGATCTTCACTTGGTCCTGGTAAAAGAAAAAATCTTGGCTGCATAATTCCCAAAGTGCAACTCCCTTTCCAACTAGAGGGGAGTCTTGGGTATGGTCTCTTTCCACATATCCAAAATAAACCATCTATTGCTTTCCAATAATAATTTTTCTGTACATTTATATTCTCCCAAAATTTGGATATTTCTGGGATCCCAAAATAAGGATTTTTGCCTGTATCATTACATTGAAAAAGTCCAATTTTGATAATATATTTACAATTTCTCTTTTTCATTTCTCCTTGAGTCCAATACTGAGTTGGTTCCTCTGGGATCCACCATGTAAAAGGTCCATTGATAACTTTATATCTCTTACAGGGAGTATTTCCTACTTCATTAAGAAAAATTTTCCCAGAGCACCAGAGACATTCTTCCCCTATCACTGTTGAACTTAGAATCCACCCTTCTGGTCGGTTTATCCGCCTTGTATTCACCCAGTTCCATTTAAGGAGTTCAACCAGGCCTAAGCTACTGCCTTTCCATGGCAATTCCTCTGTCATCAAAGCCCCTCCACAGACCCAGCAGTTGGTTATATTAAGTTCCTTACTTATTCTTTCCCCCAATTCCACAAACAGATTTTTCCCCAGTCTCGAGATATCTATTTCCTTTTCTAATTGCTGTTTAAGTTTCGTATATAAATCTTGAAGCGAAATTGGTACAGATTTTGATTGCTGTACTGGCTTTGCCTTTCTGCTTACCAGTTGCTCTTTAACCAAATCTTGGACTTTACTCCTAGTAGCAAAAGTGAAACAAACCCATCTCTCCCCTTTTGGACATTCACTTCCCAACCTGTTACCACTTGTTCCTAAGTTTTCTGCAATCCAGTACTTTTTCCCATTTTGTATACAACTGCCTAATTTGGATGGGTTATAGCAGTGACTGTTGATATGAGTGTGCATAATAAAAAAGAAACCCTGGTGTCTTTCCACATACAGCTTTTGGTAACATCCGTGACATGGCTTTGCCATTGTCCTGAAAGGGAAAAGAGAGAAGATGAGTGACCAAAACAGGAATAACAGAGATCTGGTATGGCTTATACCCCCACCTCCCATGCCTATGGGATTGCTACCCATAGCAGGTGTATAGATCTTCTTGGTGGCGAGTACAGTGGCCAATCCAGTCTTTCCCTCTTCTTTCCTTGTCACTTCCTTTTTGCCAATTTCGAAGCAAATAATTTTTGACACTTCTTAACTGTAGTTTCCCACCATTCCTCAGGTATTTCCCATTCAACAGGCACTAATAATTCCCATCCACAAAGCAAAGTTATTACTTCAGTTGTTTTGAGTTCTATCTGGATAGGGGATAGATTTGGTACTCGACACTTCACACAATGAGAGTGTCGATTTTGTGAACTACGATACCAATTTTTCCTACTATTTAAACATTTACATTTAACCCAATGAGCATGTCTGGTATTAGGATGACTCAAACAGGGTATATGATATGGCACTGATGGAAGTTGTAATTTCTCTTCTTCTTTGTATAAGTCACAGGCCAAGGCCAGAATATGAGAACTCTCTGACCGAAACAGTCCAGATCCTCCTGTTTGAAGTGGCAGTATTCCTCCCCAAGGGGGGGTATCGGAGGCATCTCAGAACTTGTCTATTGCGGGAAAACCAGGACTCCTGAACAACTGACCTATATGATCAAGCAGAAGCCGTTCATTTTTTACATTACACACACTTTCATAGATTTTACAAACTACTAAGATTGCACTTCTTGATTGGTGCCTTTGTCTTGTTCTCTCGTTCTCTGCCTCCATTTCTCAGCGTCCGTGATTGGTTACCGTGCAGGTGTTCTGCAGTCCTCTGTTATCTAGTTCTTGCAATCCTGGTATGCCGTTTCTCAGCTTCTTCATTCTTATTTTAGCTCAGCTTATATCTTGGTAACCTTGATGAATTCCACAGTGCCCTGAGAAAATTCTGATAAGAACAGTTACAAGCAGTATGGCTGGTGCACACTGAGGCCTAAGCTATGCAAATACATTGCTACAATTCCCCCTTCTTCTTCTTCTTCTTGCACCAGCCAGACCCTCTTTACTGTATTCTCTACTAAGTGGATCACCAACTTAATTATTTATGGAATAATATAAAGCAATAAAATAATGACTACTAAAACTAACAAATTTCCCTTTACAATATATTTAAGTCATCCAGTTATTCCCCATCCCTTAAACCATTCATCCAAACCCCAGTCATTCACAGTCAATTTCTTCATGTTATCTTGTAGTTGTTTGTTTCTGGTGAATGGGTGCAGAATGGTCAGAGAGGTTCATACAACACATCCCTTCCAACTCCTCACACCCGTGCCCATGTGCTAGCAACAAAAAATCTATAGTGGCTCTATTTTGCAGGCTGCTGTGCCTAATAGTATCTACATCAGTGAGCATTTGATTTAGAATAGCTGAAGTTGTGTTTAGTTGTTTAGCTGTCCAGCATCCCAACTTATTTAGTGTAGTCAAAGTCTGAGCAGCCGCAACACCTGAAGCAAGGACTGATACTCTGATTCTTGCTGGAGCACCCCAAAGCTCTACATGATCATTACAATTAAATCCTAAGCTTCTGATTGCTCTTTTAGTTCTGCTATGTCCTACTCTCCAGATAGTCTGATTTAGCATTTCTCACATGCTAGGGGCAAACATGGTTAGTTTTCCTAGGTAACAAGGACCACCAAATGGATTACTTGGAATTGGGGGGCATCTCCTCTCGGGGTCTTTAGTTGGTCAGAGTGACCCCGAGAAACATTAAAAATTCTCTTTTCCCAGCCTGGCGGTCGAAGAAGGAGTCAGAGCTCTTCATTTCTCAGTTTCAAGGTTGTTTATTATTTCTTATATATAAAATTCTTTCTCCTGTCCTGCCAAGGTCCGCTCAGCAAGACAGTCCAAGGCACACTGCCTGCCCCCAGGGCAGTGTTATCTTTTTATAGTAAAAACTACATGTACAATATTTACAATTACTTTCCAATACCTATCACCGGTGTTAGACAGTGAGCTTCTACTCTAAACCAATCTAAAAGTGCCAACATCACCCAGGAGATGGAGGCCAAGAAGAAGAAGAAGGAGAAAATCTGGACACGCCCAGATTTCTCCATCTTGTCCCCTGAACCTCCTTTCTAGAAACCCCAAAATCTACTTTTTCACCCCGTGATAAATTCACTATCATTCTACTTAAACTGTTGTGGCTTGTAATCCTTCATATAAAGGTTGTTAATTGTTTTTTCCAAGGGCTAAATCAAAGGCACAGGGGTCTTGGGCTCTGTGCCAAGGTGTCTGAGCCCTCTGGGCAGGGTCTCAAGCCCTCCAGGGCAGCTAGAGGAATTTCCTGGGTTCCCACAATGCCCTATCCCCACAGATTAAAAAGATACCTGGTGGAAGCTTTCTTACAGTTTCATTTGCACCAGCACTGCCAGGATAAGTCCAGTTGTGCCAGTATATGGTCGTGTTCTTATACCATGGAGAATTGGGATTAAGAACGACACTATTATTCTTAGGACATGAGACTAGAACACTGCTCATATTAGTTAATTTTGGGTTCAGAAAGCAGTTAAAGAAAAAGCAATAATTCCCAGGAACCATGTCCTAACAGGTCTAGATCTTGGGGTTCTAGTCCACTTTCATTCAGTGATTGTGTTATCATACCTGCTTGGAAGCCTTCACTGTTTGGCCTAATTCCCAACATTTTGCATATGTCCAATTTTGTACCACCACTGGTTATGTTACACCAGCGATTCTCTGCACTTGATCTATTTGCTTCCACATATGGCTTTCCTCTAGCTCCTACCCATTTTGCAAAACCGGTAAAATTACTTACTGGAATACCAATTAGACATGTGCAAATGGGATCTCCGGGCATGGCTAAGGATAAACAAAAGGAGTCCACCCCAGTAGCATTGGCCCAAGTAAGCCACATATTCTGTCGATACCATCCAAGCGGGTTAATTTCTTCTCTACTACAGATGTTTGCCACATATCACAATTAACAGAGGGAGACCCCCAAAACCCCGCACATCTAATTTAAGACTATTTTTCATCCTGATCATTGGTAAAAAACCCTTCCCCTATGAGATCAGGGATAAAATTCAAACTGACGGTGCTTCTTGCTCTTTGCCCCCTTATCCTGTTCTGTCTTCTCTGTTTCTTCTCTTCCCACCTCTGCTTTGTTTGTTCCCACTGATCTGGTCTAACTCCCCAAGTCCCAGGGATAAGTATTCCTTTCCCACATTCAATAGCCTTGATCTTATTGTCTCTCTCTTTTTGCTCGAGCTTTTGGCGTTCGTTATGAAACCACCTAATAGCCTGCCCCAATTGCTCCTGAGACTCAGATAAGTTCGGCCCTTCTCAACAGGTTTCAGGAGAATCAACCGTTGTTCCTGCCGTTTGGGATAACACCACCCAGGTATTGAATTCTTGGGAGTGCCAATGTCTGCACTAAATACAACTCTGGAAGCTTCCTCCTTTGTACTGACACCTCCTATCTAATCCACACCCCACACATTCTAATCTCCCCCAAGTATAGCAAAAGCGTTCACAGTTCTGAGGGCAATTGATGTTTTCAGGTAGCGCTGGTTGTTGGTTCATTGGTGATACTAGGGATCAGTGTCCTTCTCAAGCCTAGGGCAAACCCATTTCGTTGGTATCCTTCAGGGTCCTTTGCCTGTAATGACACAAGCATAACCCCTTCCCCACATTAATAAATCTGCGGGTCCTTCCCATAACCATGTCATAGGATTTTTAAAACAAATTTTCGGTCGGTGCTGTATCAATTCAGAATCTTGCTGCAAACCTGAGTAATGGGTTAATGCTGGTGGGTCACTGCGAATACCTGGTAACCGTAGATGATTCATAACATAAACTGCTTTCAGCACTCTGTCCTGCGGTGTCAGCCCATCCTCCCCCGTTTTTTGTTTATCAAGCAGCCCTTTCAGTACCTCATGTGTTCTTTCAATGATAGCTTGTCCTGTGGAGTTACCTGGAATACCTGTGCTATGCTTCACTCCCCAACGAGCCAAGAATCTTGGGTCCCTCGGGCTATATATCCTGGCCCATTGTCCATCTCGATTTCCTGCGGCAAGCCCATTATGGCAAAGCAGCCTTGCAAGTGTCGAATTACAAAACGAGATCCTTCGCTTGTCATAGGAGTGGCCCAAACCATGGCAGAAAAGGAGTCTATGGTTACATGAACGCGTTTAAAGTGACCAGTCGGGGCGTAGATAGTTACATCAGTTTGCCATAACTGCAAGGGCCCCAGGTGGCAAGGGTTTACCCCCAGAACCCAATCTGCCAATCATGCCCTGGTGTAGCAGGCACAGGGCCAGCTATGGCCCCATGGAGGAATACTTAGATATAAGAATATGCTGATTCATAGGAATTGAACCAGAAGTCTTCACTCTGGTCCTCCAGGCCTGCTTATCTTTCTCTGACCCTATAGGTTAGTTTCCCTAACCCTTACAATTGGTCAGTTTCCAAGCCCCCTTAACCCTATAAAAGGGGCTGTCCTGGCCCGTTCTGTTAGAAGAGCTGCATTCGGACCCTTCGTGAACCCCTCAGAATAAACCATTGTGGAACACTCTGATGCCAGCCTTCCATCTGTCTCGTCTGCTTTCCTAGAAGCCACGACCAGCCAAAGCACCTGGCAAGCTAAAGAGCTGAAACCATAAAAGACCTGATATCACTAAGAGCTGACAATCACTGAGCTTGCTAAGGTGGGCGCGGCTGTGCAGTAGTTCGGGCTCGAAAACTCAGCCCTCGAAGGGCTGAGGTATCTGGCCTTAAGACTACTTGCCTGGGGCACTCTGATCCTATGGGGACCAGCTAAGAAGCTAGCCCCTGTGGCTTCATATTTTTAAAACTGACGCATCGAACAAAAAAAATTCTTCACTAACGGCGCAGCGTTTCTCTTTGAGAAACTGTAACTGCCATTCTTTTGCGTCTTCCTGCAAAGTGGCTCCTACATTTTAGAGGGACCTCTCAGCAGAGGGTCGATTCGACACTCAAATCATACATCTGGACCAAGTTTCGAGGAGACTGCCCCAATAGACGCCTTCTAGCAGCTCCTTTGACTCACGGCTTAAGAAGTATGTAAGTTTATACCAGCCTCTAAGCGCGCTAAAAATTTTTCAGGGATTTATTTTTTTGGGGTTTTTTTCTTTTTTTTCCTCGTAGCTGCTGGGAGGAGAAGATTATATGGGGATGAAATTCTCAACTTTAAGGTTATCTCATATTGAGAGAGATTTATATTTACTAATCCTAGAAATCTTATCTGCTAATAACCTTTCTTTACCAAATGGTAAACTTTCTAAGACTAACCTAAAGAAATTTATAAAATGGATACTGAAATAAACAGGGCAGGAGATTCTCCTCCTTTTAATGCCTTTATTAAAGTGATCAGCTCGAAGATGGGGGTTTTAGCAGATCCGCGGAGTTCTGCCGCCGCTCCCAGCAGTGACTCAGAAGAGGAGGATTTGCAGCTCTGTCCCCAAGGGGGCAGGGCCGGGAGTCCTGTCCTCGCAAGGCAGTGGGGTATACCCAGGGTGTCTCCGTTTGGGTTATCAGTCCAGCGGGTCCTGGGTCTGACTGACATCGTTTTTAGTTAGGGCGAGGAGTGACCGAGGTTTTCAAGTGTCTCTTCCAGCTTCAGACCTCGGCCCTGCTGTCCAGACACCACTCTGACCTTTTAATTCTGTTTCGGCTCGTCTCTTTTGGGGTATTTTCCAGGATTTGGTAAAAGGTCCTGTCCTAAGGTAGTCTGGGTTTGGGGGAAATTTGCATGTCTCCTGAGATGCAAATATCCCCCTCTCCTCTCACCGTCAGAGGGGGGGGTTGTTGTCTTCTTGGCAGCAGGCTAGGGTGGTATTACAGCGGTTTTCTGGGGGTCCCAGGATGAGGGAAGAGACGAGACAGTTGGCTCCATGCATCAGAAGGCTTGATTTATTATGATATGATATATAAGATATAAAAACTATACTAACAGAATAAAGAGAAGGATTTCACTACAAAGCTAAGCTAAGAATAGAATAGAATGTGTAAACTGAAGTCTTCTCAGCCCGAGACGGGCCGAACAGGTGAATTGTGATAGGCTCTTAATTGGAAACAGTCTGACGGGGCCAATCACAGATTTTCCCGTGGCATTCCACAGCAGCAGATAAGAATTGTTTAGTTTGTTCCGAGGCTTCTCAGCTCTCAGGAAAGGAAAAATCCTAAGTAAAGGATTTTTCATAAAATATGTTGGCAACAGGGTGGTACTGAAATAAACAAGAATCTCCTACAATTGAGAGTCAAATGACTATACTTAAGGATACTTAACTGGCGGTTACAACATTTCCCTAACAAAGAACTCTAGGCCAACGGTTAACTCTCAGATCAACTCAAAAACTCCTCTGCTGCTCCTTCTCTTAGGAAAAAAAACTGTAACCTTTTTTTTGTTCATAACAGATACTTTTTCAGTTTCCTGATACTAACACAGAAACAATTACAAAATATTCCTTTTGGGATGTGATTGGGATAACAATATATAATTTACAGACTAACCAGGATTTTTCTGTAACTGTGTACATGCCTCTTTTTCATGTTATAACCAAAGCAGTCGAAAAATCTAACAAAAGGAGCCTTGACTGCGTAACAGAGGCAGAAGTTCTTGTACATGCAAATGAGCCTGATAACCATGGAAATTCCTCTGCGCAGTCTGCTCCGAAACCTCCTCTCTCTCTTCCGTCTACGGGATCCGCGCTGCCCTCTCCCTCCCCGCATATTTCCTCGATCGCGGAAAGAAACAGTCCTCCCTCTGAGAGAGAGGCTGCACCTCTGCTCACCTCCTCAACCGGGGCTCAGCTCGTTGTCACGGCGGCCCCTGTTTCCCCCCGTCCTTATCTCGGCTTCCCAGACATCCGGTCCTCCTTCCCTCGCTCTAGCTTCGGCATCCCCTTCCGTAGAGCCCCCTCCTCCACCTCCCCCCCTCCCCCTGCCCCTCTTCCTGCTACCCCCACACCCGGCCCCGCTTCCCCCCCTTCCCCCTCGGTCGTGGCATTACCGATCCAAGGTTCAGCTCCAACCGTTCCCGCTCCCGGTAACGCGAGTTCTCCCCCTACTTCCAGCCTGCCCGCGCCGCCAGGACGATCCCCGGGGCGCAGCCATGCCCCAAGCCCAGCAATTGCAGTCGTGCGGTCGCATACCGATCTGGCTGCCCCACCCCCTCCTTGTCCCCACTCTCTTGTCACCCAATCCTCCTCCCACTCTCAATGCAGCCGCTGCAGTATCTCAGGGACCCCCCACAGTGTTACCCCCCCCCCCGCCTTCATGTCTGTGTTTGCTGTGGTGCCACTCCACTTTCAGTGGTGACTCTCTCTGGCAAAACCTTGCCAAGTGCTTCCTCACAGCCTCCAAAGCTTTTGAATAAACCCGCTTCTAAAAGCTGCAAAAAGCACAGGCTACAGTCTGCCCACCCTAACTCCTCATTGGAGGATAACAGCAGTACCAGTGATTCGGACTCTGATTCGTTACGAATTGATCCTTGGGCTTTAATTAAGATAGAGGCCACCAAGGCAGGCGATTGGCAGATGGCAGAAAAAATAAACGCCTTGCCTGTAGAATATAGACAGGGGAGGAACGGAGGAGAGTCTGCAATTAAGACGTGGAAACCGAATTCAAATAAGGAACTTGTACAGTTAAGAAATATAGCTAAAGAACATGGTAGAGGCTCACATATTTTTAGAAATTTCTTAGAAGCTATGTTCTCAGCACATGTTGTGCTTCCACATGATATTAAAAACATATCGAATTGCCTGCTTTCGCCAGCTGAATACATGTTATGGGAAAGACATTGGAAAAAACAATTAAAAACATTATCGGACTCTTATTCAGCAGATGCTGATAAAACTAATTTTACAGTAGAACAGCTGGCTGGGGAAGGCAAGTTACAGAAACCAGCTGACCAGCTTGAAACTTTGAATAAGGATGCTCTCCAAGATGTGGCACTTGCAGCAAAAAACCTCTTTATTGTTTATAAATGATGAATATAGGTTAGTTTCCCTAACCCTTACAATTGGTCAGTTTCCAAGCCCCCCTAACCCTATAAAAGGGGCTGTCCTGGCCCATTCTGTTAGAAGAGCTGCATTCGGACCCTTCGTGAACCCCTCAGAATAAACCATTGTGGAACACTCTGATTCCAGCCTTCCATCTCTCTCGTCTGCTTTCCTAGAAGCCACGACCAGCCAAAGCACCTGGCAAGCTAAAGAGCTGAAACCATAAAAGAGCTGATATCACTAAGAGCTGACAATCACTGAGCTTGCTAAGGGGCCGCGGCTGTGCAGTAGTTCGGGCTCAGAAACTCAGCCCCCGAAGGGCTGAGGTATCTGGCCTTAAGACTACTTGCCTGGGGTGTTCTGACCTTACGGGGATTCAGCTGTCCGGCTAGGAAGTTAGCCCCTGTGGCTTCATATTTTTACACCCTGGCATTGCAGACCGGTTGTGACAGTTCCTTGAGCGTCCTGCAGTGATATTCCAAGTTGTTTGTGTAAAACTTTTTTGCTTTGGTGAAAAAACTCGTGAGCCCTTCTGGCCTGGCCAAACTTATCAATGTTGGGAGAAACAGAGGCCCAGAGTGGTGCCACCAATTGGTCAGCCTTCTCGTTACCCAAGTCCAGGCCTCCCGTCAATCCAGAGTGACTCTGCATATAGGTAATAAATAATCCTGCTTGCAAGAATTAAGTAACTGCCATAGTTGCAAAAAGAGTTGCCACAACAGCTGATTTTGAATTTCCTTCAGTAATGCTCACTCCATGCGCTCAACAACACCTACCAAGTAGAAGGAATCAGAAACAGTGTTAACGGGATAATTTGGCCATCTTTCAAATACCCTCATAACAGCACATTACTCAAGAACCTGTAATGTTTTCTGCTGGTACACTGACTAAGGAAGTAGTGAATGGATTTTCTGGAGTAGAAGTAAATAAACAGAAAGTATCTAAACCTGAAACATACACTACCAAAAGCAAACAAAGCAAAACACAAACTTAATATTTGATTAAACTTCACATTTCACTAAATTTATTTTTAGGCAAGAGGTTCTTTTCTTAAGTTTTAATTGTTGGGCAATTTTTAAAAAGAATATTACTCTTTTGTTCTCTTTTTTTTTCTTTTTCTTTTTTTTTTTTCATTTCCCAATCTCGTTCAAGCATGACTTAACGATATGGTGCAGAAGTATTTCATGCACATTCAATTTTTAGAATTTGCACATTTTCTGATTCTTTCATAAATTCCTTCCTGTATCCTTCTCTGAGAATAGCAAGGTGAGAGTATAGCACAGATTACACTATGCTCTTTCCTAAAACTCTCACGGTACCCCGTCTAAACTCTTTACCCTACTATAAAACTCAGAGTTCACAGTCTTTGCAATGAGGGCAAGAGATTGCAGGCAAAAATAGTCATCTCTGCATAATTCACGTCTGTGTGCCTCCTTCTTTGCTTGTGGAGTGGTAAGTGTGTTTTCTCGTGTGATTTGGTTTCATGTTCTTTGTTGAAATCCACCTGGGTCCTGTACCTGCTGAGATATAAGCAAAACCTATGCCCTGATATGAGAAACAAAATATTGATTAATACTGTTTTACAAAGTTGTATAGACACATGTAAGCTAATGACATAAGTTGTCATTACAAACATCCTTTAGTTACAAGCATAAAGAAACATCTGAACAAAAAAAATGTCTGTAGTGAAGAAGAAACTGACAGCTATTAGGAACCATTCAGACAACATACACGATCAATAACACATGTGAAATTAGATAATTATCAAGAATTAAAACAGTGTATATCATCCCAGAGTCTGCAACAGCTGATAAACCTCAAATCAGTGGAAGGTTGGATAATCATGTCTGTATAATGATTCTCCAAGCTTACTTTAAAGATAGGTTCATCTGTCATATTAATAAGGTCAAATTGTCAAGCCAAAGTGACTTGGATATTATTTTGATGCAGAAAACACCTGGGTTTGTTGTCAAATATCCCATCCAGGTTGAGCCAGGGCCTGGCCACAGCCCAAACTCTAATCAGTGGACGTCTCTTAACACATTTTCAAACAAGGCTCTTAAGAATAGCAGCTATGAGTAAAGGCCTTAAGGTTAAAGTGTCACCATTACATTTTCTGGAAAAATCCCTTCACCAGGATTTCTTCTCCTGGGAAGTTGAGAAGCCTCAGAGAAAAAATGTAAATAATAATTATCTGATTCACTTCTCCTGTGTTTGGATGCTTTGGAATGTGGTCTGGAGATTGTTTACCAACAGGTGCATGTTGATTGGTTTCATGTGAATTGTTTTAACTTAATGACCAATCACTATCAGCTGTGTCAGGCTCTGAGGAGTCAGTCACGAGTTTTTATTATCATTCTTGTTAAGCCTTCTGTCTGTATCCTTCCCTTTCTTTAGTATAGCTTTAGTATAGCATTCTTTAATATAATACAATACAATATCATAAAATAATAAATCAGCCTTCTGAGAACATGAAGTCAGATTCTCATCTCTCACCTCATCCTGGGGACCCTCAAACACCACATTAAAGACTAATAAAGTCATCTAGTAATTGGATCCCTATAAAGTCCCCTTCAGGACAGAAATGCTTCGAACACAGCAAACCTCTTCTTCAAAGATCTGAAAGTGGTCACAGACAGGATTGCAAGCCTGGTTCTGGACACTGAGAATGTGAAGGTGGAGGAAGCACAGCTGGATGAGAGACTCATTACCCAGTATGAAACCCAGAAAAAGAAATTAAAGTTGCAGCAGGACTCTCTGCTGGAGTGCTTCTATAATAATAACTGATGAAAGCCACAAGGCTAGCAGTCTGGAGAAGGCTTTCAATGAAGCTCAAATGTATTTTCTTAGAACTCTGAAAAATACTTAAAATTATGAGACAGCATTGGGTCAAGCAATAGAGCCAGTGCAGGGACTAGCCAGAGAGCTAACCTGGTCTAAGAGATGCATAAGCAGCTAGAGAAAAAAAAGTAGGATCCTGAAATGACACATCTTATAGGTGATCACACACAGAGATGGTAAAGCATATGAAAGCTGGCTGTAAATACTATAACAATACCTTATAAATAATGCTTATCACAAGAATCGGTAGATCCACATTATACAATCAATATATCAGCAGTAAGTGTTTGAGGAAGTTAAAACAATATTTTTCTTTTTAAACATTCATGTAATATTAATAACAGTTACTTTTTATCAGTGTTACCTATAGAAGACAAAAACAGCAGAGACTGTAAAGAAGAATAGAACTTTCAATTAAATTGATGATGTAACAAACTGCATCTTCTTCCACTCCCGAACAGGTGTTTGTCCACGTCTCAGCTGTTTTAATCGGAGATGTCTTATCTCTCTAAGAAAATTAGCTACATATCTGACAGTTTAGACAAATGACTTTTAACAAAACTTATAATAAGTTATATTAAACAGTACTTAAACTTGGAATAAATGAACTCTGAAAGCAAGGAATAATAAATTTAATTTTAACAGACTATGAAGGTGGCAAAATGCAACTTAAGAGTACTTAGACTTAAATGTAGTGACACTTATTTGCATAGTGTCTTCCCTTTTTGCATCTAGGTCATCAATTAGGTTGCTTTATAATTTTTGTGGTCTCTGAGCAATATTTTCTTATATGTCCAGGCTTCTGACATCTGAAGCATGTTTTGATGGCTTCTGTTACTTTCTCAAGAGCCTTTGATTTAGAATTTGAAGAGTCTCTGGTGTCTGGAGGAAATAAATTTGGTTCTTTCTTTGGATATGGTTGAGCTGCATTTATGTAGATCTGTTTCTTCTGCCTGTCTTTCTGTATAGAACTGTATTACTTTTTTTATCTTCCCTTTTCCTTGCAATAAAAGAAGCGGCCAGAGGTGGTCGCTTGGTGGTCACAAAATGGCATCTGCGACACTGCGCATGCTCGGCACCGGGGGCCACCATCTTATTGTATAGAAACTCCCTGTAGGGTGCTGCCATTTTGTTCCAAGGAAGCATGCTCAGTAGTGATGTAAGAGGTCTGCATAACAGCTTTCCGGTTTGGGACCGGGACTCCAGAATATTCACTCGAATTTTCAGTTAAAAGTTCAGGAGGGCTACTACTTTCTTCAGGACTGTTATTCCCCAGGCTGTGAAGTTCATGCATCACTAGCTATGCGTACGGGGGAGTAAGCCTCCCCCATTTAAAGGCAGAGCTCTCCCCTCTCTCTTAGTGTAATATTACAAGCAGCCAAAGGTGGTGTTAGCTCAGTAAGGAGCCTGTGCAGGGTTAAAAATGGCGCCTGCTCAGGCTCAGTAAAAGATTGTGAGCAACGTAGTTGGTAATTATTTTCATTGCTACACGACATGTAGGCTGCAGAGCAGCTGCAACCTTATATCTCTTAGTAGCAAGATCAAAAAGCCAAATACCAACAGACTCCCAGAGCAATTTATGAAAAGCCGAATGGACTGTAGCTTCAGGGAAGTTCTTAATTACTCAAACTAGTAAATCTTCAGTTCCTTGCTTAGGTACGGAATCTTATCAAAGTCCTTAATTTATCATAAGAATCCCTTTATTCTTTTGTGATATTTTGTGGGCTGCAGAGCCAGTGTGGGCTGTGGCACTGCATTGTTACTGTCTGAGACTGCCTGTGGAGCCTGTAACTCCGGCTCTGGGGGTTCAGAAGGTAAGGACGGTATAATTGCTTCAATGCCCCCAAAAAATTCTTGCACAAATGCTGGGAAGGCCACCGCAGGGTCACCTGGATCTAGGGTGGCTGCTGCCTCTGCCGCAGCTGTTCTTGCTGCTTTTAACTGCTTTAGCACCATTATCATTAACTTCCATGCTGTGCTAAGTCATTCGGTTTCTTCTGACCCGTCGCTTACGGCATCCCAGAGAGCAACTCCAAGTCTTTCCCACTTGGGGGTGTTGAATATGCTCTTGGGGGTGGCAAAAAATCCCCTCCTGACCCCATCTTGTTATGAGTAAAAAAAGGGTTACCCATTTTTTAAAAGTTGCAGATTTACAAGGTTGCTGGCAGAGGAGAGTTCTTTGTTAGTTTCATGTTGCAATCACTTGTTAATAGTCGGTCGTTAACTCCCTATTGTTGAGAATTCCCCTTTTTGTCAGTAACACCCTGCCTGCTGCCATGTAGATGCCCCCCCCCCCCCCCCTTGGACAGTGAAAGGAGGGGACATCGTAGTTGGCATGCAAATGACCTCGGAGCCAGCATGCCACGGGAAAGCCCCCCCACCAAACCTAGCAAAAAGATCCCTAAAACAACGAGCTAAGACAGAATTAGGAGATCAAAGTGATGTCTGGACTGTGAGGAACAGAATCCAGAGCCTGCTGAGATGCTGAGACCCTTTTTGCCCCTCGCCCTAGCCAAGGAGGACGTTGGCTGGAGGCAGGACCCTGAAGGTCAAACTAATACAGAGAACAAGGTGTATCCCTGGTGCTCTCGCGTGGACAGAACCCCCAGCTCTGCCAACTAGTGGACAAAGCTGCACTTTCCTCTTCCTCCGGGCCACTCCTGGGAGTAGCAGCGGTGGCGTGAGCTCAGACCCGTCAGTTCTCCCCACCTGAGCTGATCACCTTTAATAAAGGCATTAAAAAGGAGAAAGATCTCCTGCCCTATTAATTTCACATCTCAAAAGTCTTTTCAGGACTTCTGGGTCATACTTAATTGTTCTCTTAGAATAAGCTGGAAGATAGCTAGCATAGTCTGTTCTTCTTTTGGCAGTGTTTTTTCCATCCTACCAGCCCCCAGTCGCCTCACCATTCCTGGTATCTGCTGCAGCATAAGCATGCTTTTCCCAGATGAAGCGATACACGGAATAAATAAACTCCACAACCAGAGATAGTTATGAAGTAGGTATGTATGTCAGCACCCAGCACAAGCAAGATAGCTCTCGTGAAAAACTTGTGCCCTGAGCCTCAGTCTGGCCCACATTTTTATTCACAAAGGTGTTCCATATGCAATACATTGCACAATTTTTTCATGTATTTTCAACCCCTGGCCCTGCCTGTCCTCGCCTTGCATGGTAATCAGATCCACGCCCTTCTGGGCATGCGTTGTTTGCTGTGGTGGTCGCACAGGGGTCTCTCGGTGGTCTCCGAGGCTGAAGGCCATGGTCTTCCTCATGACTGAACTTTTGAACTTTTTTCCTTTGCACGTGTGCTCTTGGTCCCTTGGTGCTTATCTGAGTATGTCTGTCAGCCTTGATCAGCTTGGAGACTGAGGCGCTCCTTTATCTGGGTTCTTTGCATCCCTTGGTCTCCTCTGGTATCGTTCTTTATGCAAGAAGCTTCAGAAATTTGCATTTTCCTATGGCTTTTGTACCATGGCAGAGGTTTCTTAAGTAAAAGGGTTAAAATTCAACACATAGTTCTACAGGCTAAACTTTAAATGCTTAATTCATATTGCTAACTCAAGTGAATTCCAAAAATCTCTATTTCACAGAGCCATCCTCTGACTCCCCCACCACGGTCCCACCATGGTGGTCTCCGACCTGGGCCTCCCGCCTTTTCAGCTCAGCAGACCCCCTTCAGAATCCAACAGGTCTGGTTGGCAGCATCACATTGTCAGGTCACCACCTTGTGGGAGATCAGGACTCCTGGACAGCTAACCAAGATGATTAAGCAGAAGCCACTTTATTGTTTACATTATGTTCTATTTATACATTCTAACACTACTGCATATGCTGATCACGCATTTCTTGACTGGTGCCTCTATCTTGTCCACGCACTCTGCACGCACTTTTCTGGATGTGTGATTGCTTACAGTCCAGGTGCTTCACTGCCTTCCTTTATCTAGTTCTCGTGGTCTTAGCATTTTGTTTCTCAGCCTCTTTTTTCTTAATTTAGCACAATTTATGTCTTAGTAACATTGACGAATTCTAGAGGGCTTTGATAAGAATAACTAAATGCGGTTTGACTGGAGCACACTGTGGCCTAAGTGGTCCAAGTACATTGCTACAGGGGAGGATTGAATATTGACCCCATAAGGGTCACGACTGAGAGAGAAGAATGTTCCATATGTGTTCATCAGTACCCTATATCTTTAGAAGGAAGAGAAGGCTTAAAGCTGGTAATAGAAGAATTGATAAAGGATGGGACATTAGAACCTTGTATGTCTCTTCATAATACCCCTATTCTCACAGTAAAAAAGCCTGATGGGAGTTATGGATTAGTGCAAGACTTAAGGAAAATTAACAACAGAACTTGGAGCTGTTACCCAGTGGTACCCAATCCCTATACTCTCTTAAGTAAAGTCCCACTCCAGCATCAGTGGTTTAGTGTGGTGTATCTTAAAGATGCTTTTTGGGCTTGTCCACTAGCCAAGGAGAGCTGAGATATTTTTGCCTTCGAATGGGAGGATCCGAATACTGGGAGAAAGCAGCAACTAAGATGGGCAAAATTACCATCGGGATTTGTCACCCTTGCGCCAAGAATGACACAAGAACAGATGAGAGGCCGAATTGCAAGAGGAGAAAAAGAAGCTTTAATACAAAGTATTCTCCGGCTTTTATAGACCGATACAATACATTCTACTTGATTGGCTAGTTAATAAAAACATCTTTCTCACACACCGTCCTTGAGAAGAACAGGAAAACGAAGTGGAAAAACACCACCTGCAGATTGCTTATACTAACAAGTTATCACAATCACATTCCTACAAGTCCCTAAAAATTCTCACAAGCCACTGTGAGAAACGATTGCCATTTCTCTCTCCCTGAACAGGCTGGCATCCACAGTGATTTACTCAATCTCCAAACCTATTTGGACAAGCTTTAGAAGAAATATTACAAACTTTCACCACTCCTCCTGGAATACAAATTACCCAATACGTGGATGATCTTTTACTATCAGGGGAAGCTAAAGCTGAAGTTTTGGAGGCACCTATAAAACTTCTCAATTTTTTGGGGGGAAAAAGGATTAAGAGTATCAAAAGGGAAACTACAGTTTGTGGAATCAGAAGTAAAATATCTTGGCCACTTAATAAGCAAATGTAGCCAAAAGTGAAATCCCAAGAGGATTGCAGGGATTTTATCTCTTCCCCCTCCCTCTATAAAGAAGGAAGTTAAAAGACTGCTCGGATTGTTGGGATATTGTAAACTATGGATTGAAGGGTATACGCAGGCAGTAAAATTTTTATGCAAAAATTTGACAGAGGGAGATGATATAAAGTGGACCAGGGAAGATGACAATAAATTAGAAGAACTGAAGTTTAAACTAGCCTCAGTACCAGCTTTGAGCTTACCTTCATTAGAAAAGCACTTTCACCTGTATGTGAATGTGGAAGGTGGAGTACCTCGTGGAGTTTTAGTCCAGGAGTGGGGAGGAGTGAAGAGACCAGTAGCTTATTTATCAAAATTGTTGGATCCATTGAGCCATGGCTGGGCGGTATGTATTCAGGCAATAGCAGCTGCTGCTATTCTGGTAGAAGAGAGACGTAAACTTACTTTTGGAAGTCAACTAATTGTGTATACACCTCATGCAGTCTGAAATGTGTTAAATCAAATAGCTGAAAAATGGATAACAGACTCTAGGATGTTAAAATATGAAGCAATTTTGATAGACAGTGATGACTTGACACTAGACGTTGAAACAGGGGTTTGGAAATTTAACTCGGATTAGAAACCAATTTTGGATTGTTTTGTTTAGTCTTTTAACTTGTGTGCTCACAAAAAGGCCTGCAGAGAGAACAAAAGAGACTCAAGGCTACTTACAGAGGAATGAAACCATCCAAGCTGCAGAGAGACAAGAAGAGGCCCCCACTGACCTTGAGACTGAAGCAGAGAGAAGAACTGAATCTGGGTTATAAACACCACATTACAACTACGTGACTTAAAAACTGCACAGGCTTATAAAACTGATAAGACAGTTTAATGCATATGCATATGTCTTTTATGCATATGCAGCAGGTTAGGGGATAAAGAAGACGTGGGAATTTTTGGGGGTGTGCATGTCCTTGGGGAGCATGCATCCAGCGATGAAATAAATCATACTGGCTTTACAACTTGTACAAGTTGTGGAGTTTTTTTCTGCAAATCAGAAATAAACAAAAGTTTGAATCCAGCACAATTTTTAAATGGAGAACCAAAAAGTAACTTAACACATAATTATTTAGAGATTATCTAATACCAAACTAAAGTTCAGGAAGGTCTAGCAGAACAAGGCCTCCCAGAAGGGGAAAGAATATATGTTGATGGTTCATCCAGATGCATACAAGGAAAAAAAAAGTCAGGATATGCCTTGGTTGATGGGCTAAAGATTCAGACCATGAAAAAAGGAAATTTACCTTCAAATTGGTCAGCTCAATCTTGTGAATTTTATGCTCTAAAAAGAGCACTGGAATATTTGGCACACAAGAAGGAAACCATATACACTAATTCAAAGTTTGCTTTTGGGGTAGTACACACGTTTGGAAAAATTTGGGAAGAAAGGGGGTTATTAAATTCAAAAGGAGAGGGATTGATGCATGAAGGACTTTAGAGGTTTTAGAGGCAATAAAATTGCCTGAAGAAATAGCTGTAGTACTTGTTAAAGGACACCAAAGGGGAATGACCTCAGAAATAAGAGGGAATAATTTAGCAGATCAAGAGGCTAGAGATGCAGCAGAAAATGGGACCAAAAGGGTTATGGTAATTTTGACCCCAGACAAGGAAGAATTGGAAGTTCCAAAGTTTAGTGAAGCAGAAGAAAAGGAATTAAGATAGGGGGAGAGAAAGATCCATTTGAGAAATGGAAACTTCCAGATGGGAGACAATTACTTAATAAGCCACTTAGTAGGAAAATATTAGAAGACATGCATCAAAAAACTTATTGGGGCACTTAATCTTTGTGTGATCACTTCTCTAAGCAATTATGGGTGCATTAGAATTTTTGAATTGGCAAAACAAATAACTGAGAAATGTATAACATGCCAAAAGGTAAATAAGAAGGCAGCGAGAAAAACAACATTAGGAGGCTGCGAGTTAGCTCTGCGACTATTTCAAAGCCCCCAAGTGGACTTTACTGAACTTCCCCAAGCGCAGAGGTAGTTTTTATTAGTAGTAACAGACCACTTACCTCATTGGGTAGAAGCTGTTTCCACTGTCAGAGCTACGGCTAATGTGGTATGTAAAACCCTTTTGGAACAAATTATCCCCATTTATGGAATATTTAATAGAATAAACTCAGAGGAACACATTTTACGTCAAGAGTCTTACAGCAAATAATTCAAGCTTTGGGAATAAAATGGGAATTACATACCCCATAGCATCCACAGAGTTCTGGCAGGGTAGAAAGAATGAAACAGACTTTAAAGAGAACTTTAAAAAAATTAATGATGGAAACTCAAATGTCATGGGTAAAATGTTTACCTTTGGTTCTTTTGAGGGTCAGAACACAAACCAGGTCAGACCTGGGATTGTCACCCTATGAGATGATGTTCGTATTACCCTTTCTGACCACCCAACATGAAACTGCTAATTATGAGGTAGGGGAAATGAGTGTTAGAAAATATGTCACCACAGTTGCAAAAACTCTTAAAAATTTGTGGTTGATAGGGATAATCCATCAAACCACACCTCTGGAATTTAAAATCTGTAATATCCACCCAGGGGAATGGGTACTAGTAAAAACATGGAAAAAACTATCTCCACAATGGGAAGGTCCTTTTCAGGTACTACTGATGACTGAGGCAGCAATCTGATCCAGGGAACGAGGGTGGATCCATGCCAGCAGAATCAAAGGACCTGTAAAAGAACCTGAGGAGTGGACTATAACATCTAAACCAGGTGATACCAAATTGACTTTCAAGCAGGGACTGGGTGGTAATGAACTGGGAAGACCCAAATGATCCATGGAATGTACAAAGAAACACCTAATTGGGAAATAAGGCCAAGTCTATATCAGCGGTTTAAAGTGCAGCCTTGACAAGTTCTGAGACACCTCCGATACCCCCCTTGGGGAGGAATACTTGTTTTGCGGAGAAAATCAAAAACTCCACAACTTTGTAAAAGTTGTAAAGCCGGTATGTTTATTGCAGCCCTGGACGCATGCGGGGATTACTCCCCTTAAAAGGCATGCGTACCTCTGGGATCTTCAGGTCCCTTTTTAATCTTTCTCCCCAAATACATATGCATACAATTTCACAATAGGTTCATACATATTCATTTTACAGACTTCGAGTGACATTTAGCACTAGTTCTTTTGTTATCAGAAGGAATTCCTAGGCCAAGTTGACCTGTCTCCCCCCCCCCCACCCCGCCTTATCTCTGTCTTTCGCTGAAACAATTTCTGAGCTCAGACTAAACAGCTAAGATTCCAAGGCTTAACTAAAAGATGTACATTTAACCTAAATCAAAAGGACTTCTACCCTAGGAACCTGGAAAAATTTCTACTCTGTCTCATTCCCCCCTTTCCTAGAAAATAAGTAAATTCTTTTACTTAATGCAGACTCCTACGACAATAGGTGTCTCCCAATGCTTTGCCGTGTACATTTGATAGGGATGTTAACATAGCTACTCATTGTAGTATTCTCCAATTCCAAATTAGCAAGATCAGTTATAAATATATACAAAACAATTCTGCAAGTGAAAGTATGAACCACTCCCGACCGCAATATACTCATTTTTGCCCATGTAAGCTTTAGTCTCAGTTCATTGTCTCCTGATGTCACTCTCCAAGGGGGCTTCTTGGGCCGTCCTCACTGGAGAGTGATGGATCTAGGCATTCTGCTCCTTGATCTTGATTGCAGTGAAGGTGGTGAGAAGCACCTGGAACGGTCCCTCCCACAGTGGTTCCAAAGTTTTCACTGTAAGAGACTTAATATATACATAATCTCCAAGCTGTATGTTACGTACTGGCCCATCTAGCTCCCTGCTCCGAGCTCCAGCCACGTGTTTGCACTATTTTGGAAATTAAATGTGATCCTCTATCCGAGGATATTGTGGCTGGAACTCCAAAGCGTGGTATTATTTCTTGTAATAACACTCTGGTCACCTCTCAAGCTTTGACAGTTCTGGTGGGGAATGCTTCTGGCCACCCTAAAAATGTTTCTGTCAATACCAATAAATACCGATACCCCCCTTTCCTTGGGAGTTCTGAAAAGTCAATTTGCCACTGCTGTCCAGGCCCATGGCCTCTCCCAGTCTGACCGAGTTTCGGTTTGGGAGCATTTTTGGCGTTAGTCTGGAGGCAAAGATCACACTGTCGGGTCACTTGAGTAATAGCGGCATATAAATTCCTAGCAACTATTCTTTCCATGAAATAGGTGTATAGGGCATCTATTTCCCAGTGTGCTTTCTGATGCTCTTCCCTTACTAGTGACCACAATAAATGGGAAGGGATTACCAGCTTCTTTTCAATGGTAGCCCACCCTTCTTGGTTATATGTCCCTTTTTGATCTTCAATTAATTTTCTATCTCTCTTACTATATTCTGGCTTAACTTCAAGGGAAATTTCTCCATCTGGAATTAGGGCTCCTTCAATAGTTACCTCACCTTTTGCTGCTTCCTTTGCCTCTCTATCTGCCAGCTCATTTCCTTCTTCCAATTCTGAGCTCACTCTTTGGTGTGCCTTGATATGCATAACTGCCACCTTTTCAGGCAGCTGAACTGTTTTCAACAGCTGGATTACCTTTTGTGCATGTTTGATGTTCTTTCCCTGTGAGGTCAGAAGTCCCCTCTCTTTCCAGATGGCTCCATGTGCATGCACGACTCCGAATGCACACCTCGAGTCTGTGTAGATGTTCATCTTCTTTCTTTTGCCATTTCTAAGGCACGGGTCAGGGCAACTATCTCGGCCTTCTGTGCAGAGGTGCCTGTTGGTAAGGGTCCAGATTCTATTACCTCTCTGCAGGTGGTTACTGCATACCCAGCATGTCGCTTTCCATTGGCAATGTAGCTACTCCCATCAGTGAACCAGGTCTCTGCATCGTCCAAAGGAGTGTCCTTTAAGTCTGGGCAGCTGGAGTAGGTAGCTTCAATGGTCTCCAGGCAATCGTGGTGCACTGCTTCCCCTTGATTTCCACTGAGGAAGGAAGCTGGGTTGACAATATTAGTCACCACTATTTCTACATCATCTTGCTCTACCATGATGGCCTGGTATTTCAGGAACCTCTGTGGTGAAAGCCAATGGCCACCCTTTACTTCCAGTACTGTGGACACTGTATGGGACACTAGCACAGTCATTTTTTTTCCCAGGGTAAACTTGAGTGCCTCCTGAATATTCAGCACGACTGCTGCTACAGCTCTGAGGCAACCTGGCTATCCTTTGGCCATCGCATCTAGTTGCTTGGAGAAGTAAGCAACTGTCCTCCGGTATGGACCCAAGTCCTGGGCCAGTATTCCCAAGGCAATTCCTTGTTTCTCATGGGAAAATAGAAAGAATGGTTTACTTACATCTGGAAGTCTTAGGGCTGGAGCTGACATGAGGGCACCTTTTAGCTGGTGAAAGGCCCGTGTGGCTTCTGTCGTCCACTGGAGATCTCTGTTTTCATTGGAAATAAGAGCATAGAGGGGTTTGATGAGCAGTCCATAATTATAAACCCACAGCCGGCACCACCCTGCCATGCCCAAGAAGGTTCGGAATGCCTTTATTGTCTGGGGTTTTGGGGTTTGGCATATGGCTTCCTTGAGAGCCTGCCCTAGAGTCCGTTGCCCAGCACTCATCTCATACCCCAGGTAGATTACTTTCTGTTTTACTACCTGTGCCTTTTTCTTTGATACTCTGTATCCTTGGAGTCCTAGGAAATTCAAAAGGCTTACCGTCCAGGCCACACGTGCTTCCCTCGTCTCAGTGGCTACTAGAGGGTCATCCACGTACTGCAACAGCCTTCCTTCTTCCTGTGGAGCTTCCCAGGACTCCAGATCTTTTGCAAGTTGCTCCAAAACAGAGTGGGGGAATTTTGAAGCCTTGAGGCACATGGACTATGTGAGCTGGGTTTTGCACTGCTTTCAGGGCTTTCTCATTTGAATGAAAAAATTTCCTGGATGGCTTTGTGGATAGGGAGGCAAAAGAAGGCATCTTTCAGGTCTAAAACAGTAAACCAGGTTAGCTCAGGTGTTAAACAAGTTAGTAAAGTATATGGATTTGCTACTACAGGGTATAAATTCCTCTTTATCTTATTGACAGCCCTCAATCTAGTACCATTGATTATTGGGCTGATTTCTTCCTTATCTTCTTTTCAGGGGGTACTGCTTAATTCTCACTGGTTGTGTTCCTTTCTTAAGCCTTTTTACTATGAAGGGGTGCATTCTTCACCCTCCCTGGTACAGCAGAAGCCTATACTTCTGAAAATACTTGTTCTAATATCTCTTTACTAATTTCTTTCTTAATTTCAATGGCTGTCAATGTTAAGCCTAACATCTTTATATCATTTGCCTCCAGAGTAACCCCCCCATTTGAGAATGTTTAGAGAATTGGGCATATACAAAAGCTTCTAAGTACACATGTTACTTTAAAGATTTGCAAAAGTATGCCTTCTCAGACTGGTCAGTTGTTCCCCACGCTATAACACAATGGTTCTCCACAGGTACTAAAGCTTTATTTAAAACTGAATATACAGCTCCTGTAACAACTAAAATTTCACCCTTTTTCCTTTTTCTGGTCTCACTGCCTCTCGAAGAGGGGTTTGTTACCTCCTAGTTCTGGATGAACTGCCAGGAGGGGGATGGGTGCGAATGGCTTTACCTTTGGAGCCTGAGTCCTCTTCCCTTTTGGGGAATTCCTCCTTATCCTCTTTTACTTTAGGAGGAGTCTTTAATAAATTATAAGTACAGGGGCAGAAATAAATAATGCCTGTTAAATATTCCAAAAAGTTATAGTATATGCAAAAGCACTGTAAAAGTAACAGGAACAAAAGGAAAGTTTCACAGTTCCTGTCATTAAAAGATGTAGTAATTGAAGGAGAAACTAAAATTTAGATAGATGTCTTATTAGTGCCTGGGGCAGATAACAACTTATTAAGAAAAGGCTTACAGAAAAAGAATAGAGGTTATACCACAAGAAGGGAAAATGACAGCTAAAGTTTTAAAATTAGGCCAAGAGAATGAAAAAAAAAATTCAACAAGGAAGTTTGGGCTGGGAAGGAAATAGAGGAGGATTAAATATTGACTCCATAAGGGTTACAATTGAGAGAGAAAATCGTCCCATATGTGTAAGTCAGTACCTCATATCTTTAGAAGAACAGGAAAATTTGAAGCTGGTAATAAAAAAACAACCTATAAGAGATGAGACATTAGAACTTTATATGTCTTCTCATGATACCCCTATTCTCCCAGTAAAGAAGCCCAATAGAAACTATGTTTTTGGAGAAACCGAAGTTAAAAATTAGAGAAGCTACTATACAACTTTTGAATTTTCTGGGGGAAAAAGGATTAAGGGTATCAAAAGGAGAAACTGTAATTTGTAGAACCAGAGGTAAAATATCTTAGACATTTAATAAATAAAGGTAGCTGGAAACTCAACCATGAGAGAATTGCAGGAATTTTATCCCTTCTCCCTCCCTCTTCAAAGAGGGAGATCAGAAAACTACTTGGATTACTGAAATATTATAGATTATGGATTGAGGGGTACACACAGGCAGTAAAATTTGTGTATGAAAAATTGACAGAGGGAGATGATATAAAATGGACCAAGGAAGATATTGTTAAATTAAAAGAGTTGAAGTTAAAAACTAGCCTAAGTACCAGCTTTAAGCTTACCTTTGTTAGAAAAATCCTTTATCATTTATACATAAATATAGACAATGGAGTAGCTCATAAAATTTTAATTCAGGAGTGAGGAAGAGTAAAAAACTAGTAGCTTATATATCAAAGATGTTAGACACAGTAAGCCACAGCTAGCCAGTATGTATTTAAGCTATAACAGCTACTGCAATCCTAGTAAAATAAAGTGGTAAGCTTACTTTTGGAAGTAAACTAGTTGTGTATGTGCACCTTGTACCATCTGAGGTGTGTTGAATCAAAGAGAGAAAGATAAGGAAAGAAAAAGAAAGTAAGAAGAGAAGAAAGAGAGAAGGTGAAGTAGGGGGGTGGTTAGCCGACTCTGGGACACTGGAATGTGGAGTGATGACGTCTTGGGGCTAGAAGAGAGCAGAAGTGTGAATGCCGTTTTTTTTTGCATGAAAGGCAAGGAAGTGTCTTAACACATGGTTGTTGAGAGCTGAACTGGGGTCCGGAAAGGGCTGTAGCAGAACGCGCCCTCCTTGAAGGGAAAAGAGGATAAGTTGACTAAAGAAAGAAAAACAATGTCAGGAGCACCTGAGAACGCCAACTTTGGGGTTGTCAAGGTTGGGAGGTGTCTGACCGCTCCCGTAGGAGTAGCGGGGGTCTCGGGGGCTGCAGCAGGGACCGATCCATGGAGGTGACCCAGCAGCGGTGCTAGGAGCAGATTACACAGGTTTGCTGGCCAGGAGCAGGCTGGCTCAGTGGCGGAACTGCTGGGGTGGCTCCCAGACTGTCGGGGTCCTGAGTCCAGGATGGCAGCGTTGGCCCTGGTAAGTGGGTCGAGAGAGAGAGAGAGAGAGAGAGAGAGAGAGAGAGAGAGAGGGAGAGAGAGAGAAGGAAAGAGAAAGAGAAAGAGAAAGAGAAAGAGAAAGAGAAAGAGAAAGAGAAAGAGAAAGAGAAAGAGAAAGAGAAAGAGAAAGAGAAGAAGAGAGAGAGAGAGGGGGCAAAAGGGACCAAAGGCATGCCCCCAGGGTCCCCATGCCCGTGGCGTTTCTCCCCTGCTCCCACCGCCGGGGCCCTGCAGTGAAGTGGCAGCAGTGGGGGAAGGGCAAAGAAGAGTTGATAGCAAGGCTGTGAAAAGAGGAGGAGGGGGCTAGCACTAAAAGATAAAATCAAAGCAGAGATTGCTGACTCTCCAAACCTCACAAAGTGGTTTATTTTTCATAAGTAAGAGGTTTTTTGTTTTGTTTGCTGTTAAAAAAAAAAAAGAGAAGTTGGCTTTTTTTTTTCCTGAAGAATGGGTTTGTAAGGCTAAAACAATTAAATGTTGCCCAAAAAGTATAAAGCAATAGATGTGATTCATCTCCTGTTAAAATCGGCCTGGCCTTTCTTATTTAACTAACTGTAACTCACAGAAAGAAGAATTTGCCTCTGAAGCTATTAGCACAGCTGGATATAAGAAGAAGAGGCTGATGTGGAGAAAGCTTTTGGCTAAACCCAGAAAGTTTGGAAGAAAATCGAATGGTAAAAGTTATTGCAGTATTGTCTTTTTTATTGCTAAGCTATTAGGAAGTCCTTTCCAGGTACTAGTGAAGCGACAATCTGAACCATGGAAAGAGGGTGAATTCATGCCAGCAAAATCAAAGGACTTGTGAAACAACCTGAAGAATGGACTATTACATTAAAACTGCGTGATACCGCACTGACTTTCCAATGAGGACTGAGTGGTAACAGTTTGGGAAAACCCAAATGATCCAAGAAATGTACAAAGAATAACACCTAATTAAGAAATAAGGCAACGCTTATATCACTGGCTTCCAGCACTGCCTGAATAAAATATCTCCTTGGGAAGGAATACTTCAGACAGAAGAATCAAGACTGTTTTTGGATTCTGACCTTAGCCTGTGAATGGTACAGGGGTGAAGGGGAATTACCATTTCTGTGAGTAAACTTTATTTGATTCATTCCAGTACTGGACATGCTAGCTGGGTTATAAGTAAATGCTTGAATTGTGAGAATAATTAGTATTGTAGTTGACAAAATTGATGCTCTTGTTGCAAGAAGTGTTAAAGTAATAACTTTGTTTTGTGGATGGGAATTATTAGTGCCATTTTGTCCTGGTCTAGGGCAAATTTGGGAGAAAACCTCCAAAAGGGGGCCCCTCCAGAAAGCAAACCTACACGGCCCCTCCCCCCACAACTGGTTCAGGAAGAATTCCTCGGAGAGAAGTGGAAATAACCTGTTTATTTAACAGGCACAGCACCCCCCAGCAAGCACACCAAATGATCAATACCGGATGACAACACTCTTTCACCGCTCTGAAAAATATGACAATTTCAGAAAGTCTCTCTTGGGGGTGGTCGCTCTGTTATCAGTCCCTCTGGTGCTGGGGCAGCTGCTGCAGGCCACAAGGTGCAAACTCTCAGTGTTTCCCAGGTCCCAGTCCGGAGCAGGTTAGAGTAGGTCCAAACAGGAAAGGAGAAACAGTCCAGGAAGAAATTTGGACTGTTTAGCTAAACTAACTAATTAGCAGAAGCAACAAGCAAGAGCAAGAAGAAGCAAAGCAGAAGCAGGAGCAAAGCGAAAAGCAGGGCAAAAAGCAAAAGCAGCACTATGTACTGTGCTGTCCGTATGTCCTGCCGGCCATGGGGGAGCGGCTGATAAGAAGCCAAAACAAAACTTTCACTCTTCAGAGCCAGTCTTGAAGGCACAGAACATAATATCCAGCATAAACAGCATACACGAATGGGGATACAAGCATCCTAATATCACCCTAGGACACTGTTGAATGAGAGATACGTAAGGAATGGTGGGAAACCACAGTTAAAGGGTGTCAGAAACAATTTGACAGGAAATTAGTTAAGAGAAAGTGACAAGGAAATAGAGAGCAAGACCAGATTGGCCTCTGTATTTCGCCACTAAGAAGATCAAATACACCTGCTGTGGGTTGCAACCTCACAGGCATGGGAGGTGGGAGTATAAGCCATACTGGACCTCTGTTATTCCTGTTTCTGGCACTCATTTGTTGTCTTATCTCTTTCGGGATACCAGCAAGATCTTGTCACAAATGGTATAGAAAGCATCACATAGAAAGAAACCAAAGTTCCTCTTTTATTACACACACCTATGTCAACAGCCACTGTTATAACCTATCCAAATTAAGAACCTGAAAGCAAAACGGAGAAAATTATTGGATTACAAAAAAACTTATGAAAAAGTGGTAATAGATTTGGAATTGAATGTCCAAAAGGAGAGAGATGGATTTGTTTTAAATTTAGTCTTAAAGATACAGTTCAGGATTTGGTAAAAAAACAAATAGTAAACAAAAACGTAAAACCAGCACAGCAATCTAACTCTGTATTACCCCAAATTATATGTTGAGTTGTATTACAAGAGTCCATGAAGTTATAGAAATGATAACAAATAAAGCCGCCCAGGCATTAGAGTTAATATCAAGTCAGCTAAGCCAAACAAAAACTGTAGTGTATCAGAATAGGTTGGCTTTGGACTATTTATTGACTAAAGAAGGGGGTGTTTGTGGAAAATTTAATATATCAGATTGCTGAAAATTGATGACCACAGAAAAGTCATTCTAAAAAAAGCAAAAAAAAAATAAAGAAAAAAAAATCATATAATAACCCAGGTACCAGTCCAAAAATTAGAAAACAATGTTAAAACCTAGCTGGTGGGATAATGTATTAGAAGAAATTAAGATTTTTCATTTTATGTGTTACAACTGTTTTGATATTTCTTCCTTGTGTAATCCCCTGTTTTATTTTGCCAGCATAGTCCAGAAGATGCAAGTAGACAAGAAATGTTGGTCAAGCCAAATGATTTACAGAGAATAAGAGTGGGGATTGTGAAAAATGCGTATTTTATGATTGGCTTTTCACAAATATTAAAATGAATATTATATGTGTTGTGTTAGAAAGTAATGCTGTATTAATGCTCTTGAGTAGTGTGTTAAATATAGTTTTAGGTTACAAAAAAATGTTAAAATAGAAACTATGCTATGTAGGACACTTTTTTAAAGAAAGAACTTGCAGCGAGATAGCAGCCACAGGACACCTAAATCTTTCAGAGAAAAATAATTTATTGCCCTCTTATCAGAAGAAACGAACTTCTTCCCGCCTTGAAGGCGCTGTTAGGATTCAGAGGAAGAAGCTGACAATGACCAGACAGAATCCCGTATTTGAGTGGAATTTATGCATCATGTATGAGATGTATGAATATGCAACAGGCTGTTGTTTTTAAGGGTTAATCCTCTGTTAACGGGTGTCCTTTTTTGGGCTTATGCTGCCCAGAAAACAGTACCCGGACTTCTGTAACTCTTTGTTTCTATTGTCTCATATTGTCCTAATTCAAATAGTCCAAATTATTATTACTCTAATTGCATTACTATTTTTATAACCATTTTATTACTATTAAACTTTTAAAATTCTAAAACCAAGCATTTGGCGTTTTTCACAATACTGTCCCGAATACTGGACGCAGCTTTAAGCTGGACCTTTTATCTTTTTCTATATTATATAACTTCAGTCAAACCATGTCACAGAACTGTGGTGTAAGTCTCTCAGATATACCTAGGGTTGGGAATTCTGTGAAAACCCATCTGATGAGGTTTTTTAAGCTGTTTCTTCTCAAATTTAATATCTTGAATTTCTAGCTTATAGTTCAAATAAAAATAAAGATCCTGCTGAGCTAAAGACAACCAGTTTCCCATTTGTTACTCACCAATGGGTGGTTTTCAGCTGAGTTGTCCTCCTTGGTCTGTTCTCCCTGGGTCTGGAAACGCAGTGATGTCTTCACTCAGCCAAATAGCAGCTTCCTTGTAGGATTTTTGCAGTGCGTTCTCCAGTCCCATCTCCGGTTTCCAGCCTCCTTCCACTGGCTGTGAGGCTTTGATCTGGGATCCCTCTTGATCTCACATCTTCTTTTTCTGAGTTTTTCTTTCAAGCCCCCCAAAAAACCCAGCCGCAAGCCTCCTCCCCAAAAACACAAGACCAAGGAAAAAAATGTCTGAATTTTGATTGAGGGCAATCAAAATATTCCCAGACTGTCTCTCTCAATATGAGAAATGTCTGTCCAGGTGCCACGAGTAATAGGAGCCTCCTCGAGCCAGGTCTCATAAGCTCTTGGAGGTCTATTTCTCATCCAAGATAGCTCAGCTACCTTTGGAGGCATAAAATCAGCAGGGTGGCTTCTGCAGTGTTGCAGTGTTGGAAACAGAAAGGTTTAATAAAAGGCAAAATAACAAACTCTTTGCAGAGAAAAACCAATCCAGGTGCAAGAGGTTCTTGCTCCTGGTAAAACACCTCACAAAAGCAATTGGTTTATTTTTTCTCTTCATTTTCTAGTAAATTGCACAGGTGGGGCTTTTTGGCTCCTGTCCAATCAGCTATCCTTAAGTTTGAGGTGAAGTCCCCCAGGCCTATGAGATGTCTTTTTCACCTAATCGAGGAGAGAAACTTCTGGGCTCTTTTCCTTTTTAAGGGGACAAAGGATAGTTTTGTCACTCCATCAACAGGGGGCACATTCCTATATCGCAGTTAGATTTTGATCATCTCCTGGGAAAGAAGGATCAGGTGAAGGCACGAGAGGGGGGTAGAGTGGGAAGGGTGAAGTAGGATTAGGTGAAATATGGTTGGGTGAAGTAGGGTTGGGTCAAGTAGGGGCAGGCGGAATAGGGCCAGGTTCTCTTGGTCCTGTTGGAACCATTTGTAAATCAACATCCGTATCGTTCCCCAGACACAAACTTTTTTTCACCGACAGGTGTTCTAAACAACGCTTCCCTTTTACACAGACCTCACACTTATCACTCGCAAATGCCTTGACCACCATCAATCCACACTCAGTCTGCCATTTTGGCTTATCTTGCAAATGGAAAAACAAATCAACATACGGAACCTCATCCCATTTTCCCTCTCGCTTACAAAACATCAACTGTAAAATGGTGTTATATTGCAAATACCCTTTCTTTGGCCACTTTTCCCCACTCTCCAGGACATATTCTGGCCACCATGTATTACAATAATAAATTAACTTAGCCTTATGTAATTCCTCCCCAAAGTTACCCTGTTTCTAATGCGCTAATAAGCACCCCAAAGGAGAAGTACGCGGTATGGGGGCATTGCCACCCAAAATTTCTTTAAGCTTCTCCATATTACAGCTGCAATACACCACAGATTCCGAACCTGTAACGCTTTCGTGGTTGTCTAATGGACGGTGCCTAGGCAATACCAGGAATTCCTTAGGCCAACCACGCATAGCTTTCCCTGCATCTTATTGGCCGGCAATCAGACCAGAGTGAAAAGCACCTTACCTTTTCAGGGGACGTTGTTGCAGTGTGCTTTTTAGTTTTATTAATATGCTTGCTGTTTAATTTGTAATTTTGTAATTTCCTTATGCTGTCCCTTTCCCTGCCTTTAGAGTGGCACAGGTTGCCCATTTAGTATTTTAAAACTAGACTTGTTACTTTATTGTTATTTAGTTTAGTTAAGTGTTGGTTTTTTGTTTTGTTACCTAGCTATTCTCTGCCAAGTTTTAAACCCCTCCTATCCATACCCCTTCCCCAGAACTTTCTTTACTCCTCCTTTCATGAAATGCCAATCTCTCCCCAAACCTGCTCTTTTGCCTGGAAACTTCCTTGTCAGTTTTTAATTCTTTCAAACCCCATTAGTTTGCTGAAGCTGTTCTCCTCCCTTGAAATCCTTCATTGGTTTACACACCTTGTATTCCCCACCTTGTGTTCCATCCCCAGTTTTCCTGATTAGTTGAAGCTTGTATCCTCCCCTGAGACCTGCCCCCCTTTATAAGCTATTGTTTGCCCCCAGTTCGGGGTCCTGGGACCTTGGGGAGGGGGAGTTTTGCCATCTAATAAAGTTACCCTGAGTTCTACCCCAGGACCGGTGCTGTTGTCCTTTTGTTCTGCGCTGTTCCTCCACAGGTAGCAGCTGGGACCCTGCAGAGCCCAAGAGAGGGGGACTGTCGCACCCCCCCCCCCCCCCCCCCCCATCCCCCGTCACCATCTAGCCGGGACATTGTGAGCAGCGGGGGGGTTGCAGAGCCGATGGGCTCCCCGAGAATCCCTCAGTGCTGGCTGGAGTGTGATCGGGTCACGGGGTCCTCAGCAGCGCTCACAGGGTCCCATCTGGATCACCAAAATGTTAGCATTCAGAAACACATAATGCAGGTGCTTTTATTGAAGAGCTCTGGGTGTCAGGGGTACAGACCCAAATCTGACTCCGACATGGGTTTGGGATGAACATTTTTTTATACCCTTATTGTTATATAACTACATATTAATTATTAAACTTATATTGTTCTATTGTATACATGGATTTCATCCAAGCATGGATTTTTGTAATTTCCATCAAACCCCCCAAATATTGTTTCTTGTGATTCTTGTTACAATTAAACAATAATTATATTCAATTACCAAAAAATCATTGCATTTAACAACCATATAATTTATCGTAGTCATTAAATGGTTATACAGGTGCAGTTTCACGTGATCCAGTAAAGCCTAACATTATCCCAGGGCCTACCAGGCTCAACCTTTCGTTCCAACTCCCCTGAATATCCCATGATTTTACAAACATTTTTTCCCTGTACTATCAATACTGCAGAGAAGTCTCCGCAGTTTCACTGCTTCGGTGTCCCCTGTGTGCCAAGACCACTGAAAGACCTCTCCCATGTGGGCTCCTGCCCACCGCCACCATGTCCACCCTCCCAACGTTTGCCACCACCGTTCTGATTCTGGTGGCCCTCAATCTGGCACTGCCCAGGTTTCTTGAGCTCCCCCAAGTCTGGTAGCCCTCAACCTAGCACTTCCCAGGTTTCTTGAGCCCCCCTCCAAGTCTGGTGACTCTTACACACACTCTAAATACACTCTTGGACTCTCACATGCACTCAAATGCTCACAATTTTTCTTCTGCTTTTTTTCCTGTCTTCTTTTTCGTTATTTAGTCCTCTGCTGTCCCCAGGGGATACCTGCACTCCCCGGTGGTAGCAGGAGAACTTGACTGAGCTGCCAGAATTGTGTCAGGGCGCACTTTCTCTTTCGAAATCTCTTACAGCCATGGAGAAGATGTTTTGATCCCGGTTGTGCAAGCGCCCATTGTGAGAAACGACTGTTCACTTTTTAAGATTTTGATGTGGGCAAGGACAGTGGGAACCAGAGAAAGAAAGAAAAAATCCCAGATCTTCCCTAGACTCACTTATTTTGAATGAACAAAAGGACATTACAGAGGTCCGGTATGGCTTTTACCCCCATCTACCGAGCCTATGGTGTTGCTTCCCATAGTAGGTGTATCTTAGTAGTGAGTACAGAGGCAAACTCGGTCTTTCCCTCCAGTCTATTTTGTATTAAAAGACCATTGAGGAATAATAGAGGTCCAGTATGGCCTTTTTGCCCCTACCTTACCATGCCTATGGAGTTGCTATCTGAAGCAGAGCTATGGAATCTTCTTGGTAGCAAACAAAAGGACCAACCCGGTTTTGCCCTCCTTCCTTTGCGGTTCTTAAGGAAGCTATCCCATTACCTTTTACAGTCCCTTGTGTACTTCCCCTCAACAGATGCTTGTAATTCTCATCCATTAAAACAGAAAAACAGTTCTCAACCTGGCTGGTGGTAGCTTGACTCTACTTCTTGGGCGTCTTATTGTTTCTCTGGTTGTCTTGCAGGCTGTTCTTGAGAGTCACTCTCATCTCACCCAGCTGGGAAGTTATGGTCCATTCTTCGGGTTCTTCCACTGGGCCTTTAACTCTGTTGGCATGAGTCCATCCCTGCTCTGCAGTTCACACAGCCGATTTGGTGGTGAGCAGTACCTGAAAGAGACCTTCCCACTGAGGAGTTAGAGGCTGATCTCTCCATGACTTGATCATCACCCAATCCCCAGGATTAATATTATGGATTCTGAAATCCAGGGTGGTAGTTTGAGGAATTGCCCCTTTATGTCTTAGCCCTTCTGAAGTTTGTGCTATAGACATAACATATTTCTTGGCATTGGTTTCCCTTTCCTCATAGGTGGCAACCTTCTGAGGTGAGGTCAAGAAGGGTAACCCAAACATCATTTCATAGGGTGAGACCCCCAGATCTGACCAGGGTTGGGTTCTAATTCTCAATAAGGCTAAAGGGAAACATTTTATCCATGACATCTGAGTTTCGATCATCAGCTAAACTACAGTTCTTTTAAGAGTTTGATTCATTCTCTCCACATGACTGAAATTCTGTGGATGCCATGGAGTGTGTAAATCCCATTTTACTCCCAGGGCTTGAACCACTTTCTGCAATATCTTTGATGTGAAATATGTTCCCTGGTCTGAATCAATCCTGTTTACCATCCCATACTGGGAAATTATTGATTCTAGAAGTGTTTTGCTCACAACATTGGCATTGGCTTTAAGAGTGGGTATCGCCTCTACCCAATGTGTCAAGTGATCTACTATCACTAGCAAAAACTTCCACCATTGTACCTGGGGAAGCTCGGTAAAGTCTACTCGGATGTTTTGAAAGGGCCTAAGGCTAGTTCTCACCCTCCTCTGGGTGTTTTCCTTGTGACCTTCTTATTTACTTGTTGATATATCACGTACCGTTCAGTCACCTGCTTAGCTATTCTGAAAATTCCTATGCAGCCCCAGTCCCTGAGAAACTGATCTTAGCGCTTGTGTACCCCAATGTGTTGCTCCACGTATGCGTTCTAGCATTTTCTTGGCAAGGGGTTTATTCAACATTTTTCTCCCATCTGTCAATCTACACCTCCTTTCGTTATCTTCCTTGGCTCCTATTTTAAGGAGTTTTTCCTCTTCTGTCCCACTGAATACAAGGACTTCCTGCATTTCTCTCAAGGGGTTAATATCATCATTAGTTTTTCTGTCCCTGATTCAGCTGCATTTTTACCTTCTAAATCAGCTAAATTGTTCCTTCGTGCCTCTTGAGTCACCCCTTTTTGATGTCCTTTAACATATACTACTGCCACTTCCTCTGGTAATTGTAAGGTTTCTAACACTTTTAAAATAAATTCTTTGTGAATTGTTGTATTGCAGTAAATAGTTTATTTAGTTGTTGTTGCACTGGTGGCGGGTTCCCCCTCTCTCATCACATGGTTTCCCCCTCACACACCTCCCTGTTACACACACCTGGTCTATCCCTCAGGTGCTTCGCCCCTCCCCAGTGGCATCCCATTGGCTCCGGTTCTCTCTCCCCCGCCCCTCACCCCCTAGGGTATAAAACCTCCTGTGTGAGAGTTCCAACTTCTCTTTTGTACCTGGGTGACCCATCACCTGTGTCCTGCGCCAAGCCAATAAACAGGATACTTGCACCCACGTGGAGAAGAGCGCCTCTCGTCTTTTACCTTTGTCTATGCGGATCCGTGTGGGCTAGAGTCTTATGCTAGCCGGATTTGGACTCATATAAGGCCCAGGAAAAACATGGATTACGGCAGGTGGCGCCCCACGTGTTCGTCTCCCACGACGGCCATGAAGCAGCTGGTAATTCCACTAGTGGATTACGTTAGCTTTTGGGACTATCATCTGCCTCTGATTTCTTCGTCACGTTTTTGTCGGCAAGAAATTTAGAGGGTGGGATCGAGAACCCGCCGCACCCACGGCGGATCAATTCTAGACGAGGACTTCTATACAGCTCTCACAGCCAGCCACAGTCCCCAGGCGGGGTGAGTATTCCCCGCGAGTGTTAGTGGGACCCTGGGGGAGCCCCCGGAGGGTGGGGGTGAGCTCCCGGTGAAGGGAAAGCCCGGTCCCGAGGACGTTTGCGGATTCCACGCGGTTTGTGCAGGTGGAGCGAGTCCGGCGTTGTCTGTGTGCCGTCTCGGCGGCAGCGGGGTTCCGTCGGTCGGGTTTCC
>NC_066342.1:3421204-3624911 GCF_022539315.1 Serinus canaria | reverse complement strand
CAAAGTTCACTTTAGGGCATACAACTCACATGCTTGGGCTGACCAATTGGAAGGTAACTTTCCCTTTTCTATGGGTACTAACCCTTCATCCACTATAACATACCCTGATACCCAGTGACCCTGATTACCCTTGAAGATCAACCCACACTGGTTCATCAGTTTTCCAGGTGAGCGGTGTGGTGGGGCGCTCTACATCTACAGTGGCCACGACTAAAAATCCTGCGGTGGTGAGGGGATTTCTATCCTTGCTCCTCATTGGGACAATAGGTCTCTGCCCCATAAGATGATGGGTGCCCTTACCACATAAAGTCTTGCTGTGGCTACCTGACCCTCAGTTCCTTGGATAAGGATTGTTCATTTGCTTCACATAGAGGTGGCAGATCCTCCAATCCCAGAGATAACTCCATTGTCTGGTACTACCTCCCAGCCCTGTGGCCACTCGGAGCAGGAAATGATGGTCACGACTCCTCCGGTGTCTGCTACACCTGGAAGATAAACTCTGTCCCCTTTTTTAAACAAACGACACTCTATAATAGGTCTGTCTGAGCCCACAGTCTCTGCCCACAAGACTGTAGGGTTTTCTGGTAAAATGTCAGTCTAGGTGGGCAAGAGGAAAGCTTGGGAGATGGGTGTACCCCTAGACAAATACCAAGGTGGGTGTACACATGAGACAGTCACAGTAATTTCCTCCCTTGGTTCCACAGTTTGGACTTCTGGTAATACTTGCTAATGGTTTGGTCCAATACTAGAGTCCCCTATGATTAAAATGTTCCTTGGTTCATCAGAGGGTCCAAATTTACCAGCTGGAATTTTGTAGATCTCAGTATCTTCAAGCTGGATGGAAATGGCACTTACCAGCATGCGTCGTGTCCCTGCCTGAATGTATTGGTAGACCTCTGAGAGTTAGAGCACTTCCTCATTGGCACAGACAGTCTCTAGGTGCTCGGGCTTTCCGGGATGGTGGGGAAGGGGGTACAGAACAGCTTGGCATTTGGTGTCATTGCGCAGTGCTGTCGTGCACTTTGTGGGAAGTTTCCCTGATGCTGCTGTTGAGAGGTCTGATGCTGGATCTGCTGGTGATACTGAAACTGGAGACAGTGTTTAAAATGTTCTTTACAGTCTAAGCATGCAGCGGAGGAACGACCAGTGGAGGGGTGTCTGCACAAAGTCCTTATTACATTCCACCTTGAGGTGACCAAGTCCATTACACTTATAGCATCACATGTTTTGTTTGTTTTGTGCTACAAAGGCTTCAGCTACTCCTTTGCTGACTGCCATGGCTACTACTATATGTTCAGTGGTTGTGAGTAGGGAACAGGCTTCCACCATTTGGTGAATGGTGGGTTCAGGGTCTGGAGGGAGTGCCCTGATGAATTTTTTGCAATTTTCAGTTGCATTGGATACTGCTAGTTTATTGAACAGGTCTTCCTTAGCCCTTGGGCAATTGATGTGCTTATCAATAGTATCTTTTAATCTGTAAATGAATTTAATATATGTTTCATCAGTGCTTTGACAAATGTCAGCAAAACTTAGTTGTGGGGTAGTACCATCAGGTGTTTGGAATAAAGCATTCCAGGCAGCATTTTTAATTTTAATGTCCTCTAAAACAACGTTGGATAAATTTTGGGCTTGCACTTGAGGGTTTTGATATTCCCCTCCCCCACTCAGGTGCTCTACAGTGAGATAAGCTCAGCTAGTTTCTGATTGGTAATTTTGTACAAATGTTTTTAATTATTTTTTCCAAATTGATTCCCACAGAAGTAGCTCTGTAGGAGATAGGAGAAGGGACGTAACATGCCAGAGATCATAGGGGACAAGAACATGAGTTGAGAAAGTTACTTGTATGAGATTTTTGAAATATGGGGAATAGTGGCCAAAATCTGTGGAAATTCGGCAGATTTCTCAGAGCTCAGTAACAGGAATAGTTTTCTATTTTGGGGGGCACCCCCTTCTGTATTTAACTGGGGCAGCAAGGACATTTAATTTTTCAGTGAACTCCCAGTTCTTATCCAAAGCTGCTTCTCTTTTGATTTGAACCCAGGGATCCTCAAAATCATCGTCTGAATCTGAGGAATCACTGTTATCTGAGGTAGAGACATGTTCTGCAATCAGCACCAGAGCTCCAGCCAGGGTACACTTCATACTTGGAGCCTTTGGTGTGTAAACAGGAGGGTTTTTTCTGATTAGCTTCCCTCCCAGTAGGGTGCGGAGGGGGGACCCGGGGAAGCAACCACGGGACCCAGCGGAGCGGAGGGAGAAGGACCCGTAGTGGGGGGTTTTGCAGGGGATGGGGGGAAAGGGAATCCCGGCTGCCAAAACAGCGGGGGAGGTGGGGACGGCAGCTGTAGCAGTGGGAGCACCCGGGGCCACGGTGGGGAAGGGTGCTGGCGGAGACACCGCCGCAGGAGTGGGGGAAAATGCCACTGCCAGCAGGGGCGGGACAGTGACAAAGGTACCCGGCAGGACGGAGGCGGCTTGACTAGGCCAATATTCAAGCAACAATCAATTTATTGATTAATATGGTAAAGTATGAGCAACACAGCACTGGGTACAGTGGGGGAAGTTTTCCCTCCAACTGCACACAGATGGTTGGGGCTTACAGGTATTTATAGGGGTACTCAGAAGCTTTCTCAGCAGTTTCTATTCCCAATTTTTACTCATCAGCAGTTTCTATTCCCAATTTTTACATCACAATTCTATACACTATTGTGATTTAGTTTTTCTCAGGATGTATCCCAGAAAAAGGAGTATCCCAGGTAGTGGTGGTCTGGTTTCTGAAAGAAGGAAGAAGTCTCCCAGATGGTGAGGTCCAATCTCCAGATGTGGGTCCACCTTTTGATTGCAAGGACTATAAATCTCATAACAGTGATGTCCAGCTTCTCTTGGTCGAAACTATTAATCCTTGAGTTGATGTTCATCTTCCTTTCTCAAACTGCATATTTCCTTTTTTATATATTCTAAAGCTATAGTTTCAAAGATCCTTACTACAAGAAATATTCTAAAATTATACTTCAAAAGGTTATTATTACAAAACTCTTTAAGGCTTAACTACAAGCAGAAAGTTCCTGTCAAAAACCAACATCCTTAAAGTTTTAATTCAAATGCTCCTAAATCAACTGAAAGCTTATAAAAGTTAATTGCAAACAAAGGATAGGTTCAAAGGCCTTCTTCCATGTTTTATTTTTCTCAGTTATTATTAGAATTCTTCTTTATAACTGTCCCATAGTCGGTTTCCACACATATATTACAATCAGAAATACATATGTTGCCTGTATGTACCTGACATGAAACACAGCTTTGTATTTCACAGCGGCCACGGCCAGCGCGGCAGTCACAGGCTCGGACAAAGGAGAGGACGCCGGGACCGCAGAAACTGTCGCTGAGAACGGGGTGCCCAGCACCGAAACTGAATCGGGTGCAGGGGGACAGGGTAGCGAGAGTGGATAGGGTTGGAAGAGGGGATGGGAAAGCCAGATGAAGGGGCGGGAACGCAAGGAGGGGCGACCGTGGGGAAGGGGGAACCCGACACGGGGGTAGGGAGCTCAGAGATCGGGGCGGCAACAGGGGGAGGGGCCGCCGCAGGGAGAGGGGGGATCACGGGGAAACTTGGCGTGGGGGCAGCAACGGGGGCGGCACCCGCACTGGGGGGAACGCCCAAAGCAGGGGCGGTACCCGCTGCGGGGATGGGGCTCCGAGGTGGTGTGGGGGAAGGGAAGGGAGGAGGAGGATCCCAGACACCATCCTGAGTGCCTGGGGCGGGAGATTTTAAAATGCAGGATTCGGCCATGTGGCCGACGCCATCTGTTCCATAGCAGTCAAGGTCAGACGAGGACAAAGGGTTTTAGGAGAGAGGGTTTGGAAAGAGCCCAGACTAGCATGGCCAGTACTACTCGGGAAAGGGGACAGGAGGGGACTGGAGGAGGCAGAAGGCAGGCAGCTCTTCTGTGCCTGTTTTAGGCAGTTTCCATCTCCAGACCTATCCCGAGGGGATGGGGAAGAGGGTCAGGGGCTTGGGAGACAAAGGCAGGGATACAGATATTTTAGAATCTTTAGAACCCTCTCCGAAAGCTTGAATCACCTTATAAACAGAGTGAAAAAGTGGATCGAACTTCCCAACCTGAAAATCACCCTCAGTCTGGAGTTGATACACTGTTTTTCCTACATTATCCCAGAACTCAACAGACAAAACTGACTCAACTGTAGCACCTGGAAAGAATTTGAAGACCCAAAGAAAAAGAACCCTCAGATCAGCTTTAGAGAACTTAACATTCTATTTAAGAAGGGCATTAGAAACATGGGAATAAAATCTTTCTGCTCAGTGGATAGCTTGGTACCCATTGAGAACTCTCCCTCCTAAGAGATAAAAGAAAGGAAAATAAATATTAAAAAGGTGACAGTCACCAGGCTATACTTACCACCTTGGTGTGTCAGAAAAAAAAATCTCAGAGGAGGTTTCACTGATTTGGCCAGTTCTCAAAGCCTCGAGGGTTGTCGGCCACCCCTAGAGAAATCCCCCGGAAAAATAAGTTTTTTTCTCTCGGGGAACTGGAACAGTGACTGCAACTTAGAATTCAGAGGAGATCCAATGGAGACGCTTTCAAAAGGCTAGATAAAGCCTCAAGGTCAGGGCCTAGTTGTGCACCAATTAAAAATGCAGGTGTTTCACCTGAGAGAAACAAATCATCTACATATTGGATGAGTTTTATCTCAGGTTTGATGGAGAAAAGTTGTAGTACTTCTCCTAGTGCTTGACCAAATAGGTTTGGGGATTCGGAAACCCCTTGGGGTAACCTAGTCCACTGAAGCTGTTGCTTCCTCTCAGAATCAGGGTCCTCCTATTCAAAGGCAAATATAACCCTACTCCTCCTCTGCCAGTGGGTGTGCCAAAAAAGCATCTTTTAGGTCTACCACATTAAACCACTGGTGTGATGGGGGGGATATTACTCAGTAGTGTATAGGGGTTAGGCACTACTGGGTATCAATTCACTGTTCTTTTATTCACTTCTCTCAAATCTTGGACAAGCCTCTAAGTCCCGTCTGACTCCTTTACTGGTAATATGGGTGCATTATGGGGGTACATACTTGGTTCTAAGGTCCCTTCTTCAAGTAGGTACTGGATCATCAGCTGCAGCCCTTGTCTCCCTTCCAGGGAGAGTGGATATCGTTGTACCTGAACTGGATGGTTCTCATTACTATTTTTATTACTATAGGTTTCATGTTCAATTTACCTCGATTTTTCAGTTTTGCCCACACCATTTTATGAATTTTCTCTTCATCTTCTTCCCTTAATTGGAGAAGCTTTACCATTTTCCCTTCCTCTGGGAGCACTCCAATGTCCAACTGCATCAGTAAATCCCGCCCTAATAGATTGCACCCTGCTTCTGGAACTAATAGAACATCCCTAATTCCTATTTTATTTGTTCCTTCAAACTTTATTTGCTTTAATACTGAGGCTTTGAACCCTTCCCCTTTAGAACCTACTACTTGCATGGTATCTTGACCCATTTTGCACCCTTTGGAATTCTACAAACACAAGTTCTCTCAGTCCCTGTGTCTACTAAGAATTCAAATTCTTCCTCTTGGGGACCTATTTTTAAAGTTATCAGGGGCTCCTGATGGTATTCGATCCCCAGGAGGTAGAGCCCCTGACACCCCTAATCTTCCACTTCCCCTTTTTGCTCGGTCTCTGTTCCAGATTGCAAGGCAAGACGTATTCTATTACCATCTGTATGGCAGTTGTCTTTTGTCAAGTGGGCAATTTTCCTTATCTCTCTCTCTGAGTGATCACAATCACTCCTCCCTAGGGAGGGGACATCTGCTGATAACAGGCTATTGAATGTCACTGCATGACTGATAAGAACTAGAACATCCCATTGTGAGATGCTCCGCTCAGAGGGAGGAGCCAAGCGTTGCTACCCAGATATAATCTGGAGGTTCTGAAACACCAGTACGGCTTCTCCAGTGGATTCCCCAGGGGAACAGCAGCTGCCTCTTCTTCCACTGGATCTTCGGAGGAAGAATACATCCTTTTCTACAGGACCCCCTGCTCCAACAGAACCACACCTGACACTTCAGGAGGACTGCAGCCACTTTTCTAACTGGACTGCCACCAACACCCTGACCAACAGGGTGTCAGATTGAGTTCTGACTCTGTCAGTATTGTTCTAGTGTACTGCATTGTTTATTTTTTACTTTTATTTTTCTTCCCTATTAAAGAACTGTTATTTCCTGCTCCCATACTTTTTTTGCCTGAGAGCCCCTTAATTAAAAATTTATAGCAATTTGGAGGGGTGGGGAGGGTTTACATTCTCCATTTCAGGGGAGGCTCCTGCCTTCCTAAGCAGACTCCTGTCTTTCCAAACCAAGACATTCTCATAGACCCTCAGGTCCTTTTCCCTCTGGGAATATGCCCATTCTCTTTACAGTAAAAGCAAACTGGTTCTAGGTTCCCCCGTTTCCCAAACTCTCCTTTTTGTATGCAGTCCCAAGGAGCTGCATCCTACCTCCATCTATCTTCTTGCATTCGGGGTCCCCCTCCCTTATATGAGTTGTTCTTTACGTGCTGGTTTCCTTCTCTAATGGCAGTTACCATTACCTTGGCTTTTGCCTTGGCCTTCTCTTCATCCCTCTTTACATACACCTTCTGTGCCTCTCTTAAGAAAGATCTTCTAATCTCCTTTCTTGCCAACCATCGAACTTTTCTAACCTTCTCCATATATCTGGCCAGGCGTGAGTGACAAAATTTATCTTTAATAAGATCTGTCCAGCCACTGTATCAAGGTCAATCCCTGCATATTGCCTCTTCTTCCTCAATCTTTCTAGCCACTCTGTTGGGGTTTCTTCCTTCTTTTGCTGCTCATCAAAAGCTATATGAGCATTTTGACTTCATGGAGCCGCCTCTTTGATATCTCATGTAATTAATGCTCTATACTCCTCCATGTCTTGCCTTCCCCCAGTGCTGTTGTGGTCCCAACTGGGGTGCACTGTGGGCATTTTCAGGTTCCCTGGAGGTCCTTGCACATGCTCCCTTTCCCATATCCATATCCCAGCCACCCGGATCATCTGTTGTTCTTCTGGTGTGAATAGCATGGTCTTTATTGGTTGCATCTCTTCCCATGTATATATATTGGGCCCCAGAAACTGGTCTAACTGTTATGCTAATCCAATGGGGTCCTCTAGTAATCCTTTTAATTCTTTATTGAACATTCTCACATCAGAGGAACTGAGAGGTACAGTTACAAATCTAATTCCTCCCCCAGGGGTAATTCCCTCAGGGGATATAATCCCTCTGCTTGGCTCCCATCAGGGGGATCTGCTTTCCTCTTGTTGTGCCCCTTGTTTCTGGTGTTTTGGCTAGGCCCATCAGAGAGTAGGGGAGGTGCAGTAAGGGCTGCTGGAGGTGGAGGGGTTAAGTGTTCTAATGGGTCTTATTCTTTATTTTCTAATACTTTAAACATGCTCACCGTTGAGGGTGAAATCTCCCCCTCCCAGCAGGCAATGTAGTCAGTCTCTTCCTGTTTGAATGGTTTCTTAGCTCTTACATACATGTTTAATGCCTGACATATTCATCCCTCATCTGATCCGTATCTCGGCCAGTATTCATGATCCCTCCTAATTTCCCCTCTGGTCCATCCTACCATGCAATACTGAATCATTTTGAGTTTGTCCTTATCTCTGGTATTGGGGTCATATTTCTACCGATGTAGTTTCCTTCCCAGTGGGCTATCTGGGGGTACACCTATTGGTACTTCCTCAATTTCTACTCCCTTCGGGAATTCCCTACTTGTCCATAGTCATATCCTAACCAGCCGATCACAGTCCCTCCCTCACAGAGCCCGACTCGACTTCAGTAGCTCCGCCCGCCACGGCTTGGCTTGGCGGCTGCGGTCAGCCTCCACCCCACTTCAGTTCGGGGACTCTGCCCTGGCCACAGCTCGGCTTGGCAGCTGTGGTCCGCCCGCCCACTGCTACTCGATATCGGCGGCTCCGCCCACCGCGATTCAGCCCTGCAGCCAGCTCCGCTCCACTGTGGTTCAGCTCGGCTGCAATCCGCCCGCCTCCCAGCCTGGCGGCTCCATCCGCCACGATTCGGTTTTGCGGCCAGATCTGCCCGGCCATGGTTCAGGGTGCGCGAACCACTGCACTTCGCAGTGTTACACCTACTCCTGGGTGACCCCCCCCCCCCCGTCGCAAACCTCAGCAGTCGCCCCGCTTCCAACCCGGTCCCACCTGGCTCCAGAAATCACATCACTGGCCGCGCCCCACAAGCCACCCCCGCTCGACCCCACCGTTCCCGGGTCTCTGTCACTCATGCCGTCCCCGGTGCTGCCGCCATTACTTGGGCCCCACCACTCGGGCCCCCCTGTGCTGGTGCCGGCTCCCGCCGCTCAGCTGCCTCGGGAAACCACAACGCTGGCTGCGCACCAGAGTCAGCTACTGCCCCACGTGGGCTCACTGACTTCCTTTGTGTGTGCTGGCTGGGAACCCCGCTGTGGGTCCCCGTCCCAGCACAAGCCCGCCACTTGGGCTCTCTGGCATTGCCCTTGTACTGCCACCAGCTCCCCTTGCTCAGCTGGCTCCCCGGCGCTGCAAACCCCTCACAAACCCTTTAATCTCATGCATTCTGCCGGCCACGGGGTCCCCTTCTATGGGATCCCAGCTTTCCTCCCCACCACCCTTTTCCCTCCTACCGTCCAATATCCTGACACTTCAATGGACCAGGACAGATCCAGTATAGTACTAGTGTGAAGCTTGCTTTCCTATACCAGAATGTGAAAAATGTTTTTGTGATTCGTGTCAATTGGCAATGGAATCAGCAAATGCTTGTATCTGCTGTGTCGAAAATGGATGCATCCCTGGAGATAGCTACAAAGACCGGTTTTGAAAATTTCTATAGCAAAAAAAAACATTGAAATAGAAGTATAGTAAAGAGATGAGGTAGCAAGACGACTGATGCTTAGAATAAAATAGAGGAAGTTGTGGTAAACCTAAGGGATATTGCAACAAAGTGACTAAATGCTTGTGTATAATAAAAAGCTTGATGCACTTGACAAAAATTATGTCACAGACACCGGTGTAAGGCCTCCCTCCAGACGACCACAAGAAGGACAGGAAGCCAACGACCACCTGGAAGGATTATGAAATTGCTGATCCCAGCTTATTGATTTTTGCTGATTTGGACTAACCAAGCACATTGGAAAATGCTTTGTAGGCTTAAAAACAGTATATATACTGTGGGGAACTTATAAGTGGTGCGTGCCGTTAATGGAGCAGTGACTCCCCAGCCACCCAGTGTTGCTTGCTTGCTTTCTTTAAAATAAAAGATATAGAAATAAAATTCAGTTTGGCTATCAAAATTTTATATCAATTTGGTGACGCCAACCTGATGCCCTTGGATCTCTCGGACCACTCAGACTGAGGCTACTGCAGGGGATGCCCCAGTTTTGTGGCCCAGGAGCTAATGGCACGACGAACCCGGTAAAGAAAGCAAGCAAAGAATTGAGCTCCCTGAGAACTGCAGTTTAAATCACCTGTAATTCTAGTGCACGAAGGTCCAAACGAGAACAGCGGGCTGTGAGTATTGTTCAGTTGGGTGGACATCACAGTGTCTGAGTGAAAGTGAGTGAGTGAGACACAATATTATTGCAAAACCATTGAGGAGTCCTTCAGTCTGTGGTTCCATCACTCTGTGAGGGGCCTGGCCAGTGAAGGGACGAAGTGAGTGGTGTGAGACACTGATCACGATGGGTCAGGGGAATAGTAAGACCTCTGGCTCAAGGAACACCCAGAGAGGTTCAATGAACCCCAGAGAGGTTCAATGAGCCCTCAGAGTGGATCAAAAGGGCCCCCAAGAGAGGCTCAAGGTTATGGGGTCCCCAGAGAGGCTCTAGAAATGAGAAAGGGAGCAAATTACCAGAGATACCCCCGGAGAGCTCCCTGGGGTTAATGACTGCACATTGGGATGCAACGTCCTCTCGGAAGGGAAAAAGTAAAGATAAGATGGTACATTATTGTATGGTAGAGTTGACTAAGGAAGAAAATAGGCCTGATCATTTATATTGGCCAGTGTTTGGGTCCTTTGATGATTGGATGTGTCAAACTTAAATATTTATGTAAATGGTAAGGAACCCTTTGATCAGGAGGAAAGTGATTATGTGGCACTTTGGAGGGGGTCCTCTGTAGCGATAACATTATACCCCCTGAAAACTAAAAAAAAAGGGAAAGGCAGAGGAAAAAGAAAAACCTTGGGAACCATTAGACCAATTTGCCCCCTCCTTATCAAGGGCAGGAAACTCCCTCCTCCCCTGAGAGGCCCCAGAGCCTGACGGCTCCACCACTATCACCACCATCTAGTAGGACTCGGTGCAAGAGGAGACAGCAATGTGAGGAAAATAATTCTAGTGGGGAAGAGGAAGATCAAAAGAAGAGATGATTCCCCCTTAGAGAAGTACCTATGGGAGGAAATGAAATGGGAATAGGGTTTGTAACAGTCTCACTTAATACTGGGGATGTAAGAGAATTTAAAAAGGAAATGGGGTGGCTGCTTGAGGACCCTTTAGGGGTTTCCAAGAGGTTAGACCAATTTTTAGGCCCAAATACCTACACCTGGGATGAACTTCAAGCTATATTAGGAATACTATTTACTACTGAGGAAAGGGAAATGATTAGGCAAGCAGGAATGAGAGACTGGGAAAGGAGACACCAGCAGGGTCCACTTGGTGATCAAAAATGGCCTAATCAGAGACTGGATTGGAATCACCAGAACAAGCAGGACAGACAAAATATGAGGGACCTTAGAGATATTATACAAGGAATACGGAATGCCGTACCTCGAGGGCAAAATATTAACAAGGCCTTCAGTGTGCACCAAGAAAAAGATGAAACACCTACAGATTGGCTTGAGAGGCTCAGAAAGAGCCTGCAAATGTATTCAGGAGTGAACCCAGATTCCCCAGTAAGAGTGGCATTGCTTAAAACTCAATTTGTGGCAAAATTATGCAGAGACATATGAAAAAAAAAGCTAGAGAAATTAGAGGATTGGCAGGACTGGGGTCTCTAAGAGCTATTGTGGGAAGCCCAAAAGGTGTATGTGAGGAGAAATGAAGAAAAACAAAAGGCAAAAGCCAAGATATTTGTAGCAGCTGTGAGTGAAACTCAGAAGGGGAAAAAGAAAGCATTTAGAACAGAAGGACAAAGACCTAGGGGAGATTATAAGAAACCTCCCCAAATTTGAAACTCCAGAGATATTCCTGCAGATTATCATTGCTATGGGAGAAGAGGACACACAAAGCAAAGCTATAAGAAATGACAAAAATATGAAAAAATGTTTGAGGAAGACAAATAGGGGTGTCAGGGGCTGTACATCTTGGGGACCAGAACATCAAAAGAGCCCTTGATAGATCCCGGCAGCATCTTCAATTCTCAAAAGGGGGGTTTGGACCCACGCGGCACACTCCACCGCCTACCGCAGCACTTTCCGCTGCCTGCAGCAATATTCCCCTGCTCCATGGCAATATCTGCCCCACTCTGCAGCTCCACTGGCTGCTCACAGCAATTTTCCGCTGCTTATCTGTCTCCCCGCAATACCAAGGCTGCCTGTTGTAAATGGCTGTGATAAACGAGTAATGAAATTGTTGACTCCCACAATTAAAGGGCAAATATTATGTATATGCTAATAGACGTTTTATAGATTTATAGTTATGTTCCCTCCCTTTTGCATTCTTCTCACGGGATGGCTGGGGAAGTTGGGGCATTTGGGAGGGTCAGCTCATTACTATGGCAATGCCTGACCTCCAATCAAGATATCAGGAGGTGATCTCCACTATTAGACTGTCACCGACATGTTTTATGAAAAATCCTTTACTTAGGATTTTTCCCCTCCTGAGAGCTGAGAGGCCTCAGGAACAAACTGTAAACAATTCTTATCTGCTGCTGTGGAATGCAACAGAGGAAATCTGTGATTGGCCCCGTCAGACTGTTTGCAATTAAGAGCCTATCACAGTTCACCTGTCCAGCTGGTCTCGGTCTGAGAAGACTTGTTTTGACATTCTATTCTATTCTTAGCATAGCTTTGTAGTGAAATCCTTCTCTCTATTCTTTTAGTATAGTTTTTATATATTATATATCATATAATAATAAATCAAGCCTTCTGATACATGGAGTCAACTTTCTCGTCTCTTCCATCATCATGGCACCCCTGTGAACGGGGTAACATTAGACAGCGAAGAAGAGTCAATGGACAGAACTTTGGGGGGGGGGGGGCAAAAGGGTTAAAAGGCGAAACCTCTATTGTGTGAGTGAGCACATGGTGGGAAAAATCCTTTGCTCCTGGTGCCATAATATTTTCTCTATTCAGTCTTCTGTTGTATTTTTGATAAGGTTTAAATAAATCTTTCAAATTTTTTTTGGAAGTGAGTATCATTTCTCACAAATGGGTGTTCTGCCAGGGATTTACACCTTGCCCTGGTGGTACTAGGGGTTTTTGAAAGGGGCGCCCCCTGCCACAATTTGGCGGAGTCTATTGGACTCTCCCAGGGCCATCGGTGGTTGCAGGTTGGAAGCCCAGAGACAACAGAAGGCTGGATAAAGAAAAGAGAAGAAGGGGGGTGAGTAACATCCTCATAACCATTTTTGGCCAGATAGTTCCGCCGTAATTCCTGATATAAAATTTTGATAGTCAATGGCTTTTCAGTCTTTGGCACTTGTGCTTGTGGGCAATTTTTCTTAAAGTGTCCAAATGCCCCACATTTGTAGCATTGTCCTCCAGGCGGACTGCTTTTCTTTTCAAAGTTCGCTAAAACTCTGTCAATCCTGTCGATCTTTTCATTCTGCGTTTGAAACATTCTCTCCACTTGTTCTCCCAATTGTCCTTCCAATCGTCCTTCCAGTTGTTCTTCTAGTTGTCCTTGCAGTTCTTGTTTCACGATGGATGCAACATGCTGAGGCATTCCCACTTTGCTGCACGCTTCTACCATCTCTGCCAAGGAAGGTTGACCGGGCATTGCACTGATGACCCGTTGGCAATCTAGATTGGCATTGGCAAAGGCAAGGCTCTTGATGAGGTGTGGTTTCGCCCCCTCATCAGGCACTTGTCGATCCACTGCTTCTGTGAGTTGATCTGTGAATGAAGAAAAGGGTTCAGTGGGACCTTGCCTGACATTTGTGTAGAGGGTCTCCTGCACTCCCGCTTGTGCGATCTGCATAATTGCTCTCCGTGCTGCTTCTTTGATGTCATTCAGCACCTCTCGTGGAAGCCTAGCTGCTTGTTGAGTTGGATTGTCATCTGGAGGATCACCTGCTAACTGTGCCACAGTGAGGTTTGCGTTTGGTTCGCCCTGGTATCTGAGCCTCAGTTCAGTGAGAGCTCTTCTCCATCTTGTGTCCCACACGAGGTTCTGCGTGTCTGTAAGTATCATTGACACAAGACATCTGATACAATAAGGCGTTAAGTCATACATGTTGAAAGTGCCCCTCAAAAGTTGCTTAAAATATTGAGAACCCAGTCCATTGTCTCTGATAGCTTTAGCTAGTTGTTTGACTACTTCGTGGTCTATTCTTTCCCATCTTGGGTTTTGACCCTGTGCATCATATGTCATTGGCATTGTGATGTCTCCCGTGCCTTGCAAAAGATCCTTTTCTTTCTCTAATTCTTTTCTAATATTTGCCCAATCTATAGCTGGAATCGCTTTTTCTTGAGGTTCCATGGGTACTTGCATGTACAATGGAGTATCTGTGGAGGCTGTGACCATGCTGCAGCCTTTCCCATCTTGGAAGTCATCGGTGTCCCTGGAATCTGCATTCCCTGTTGGGTAGAAGCCTTGGCCCTTGATCCTAAATTAGGAACAGGAATTTGAAATTCTCCTGCTGTTGTTCCCCTAGCCTTGCTTAAATGCTGCAAAAGATATTTGGCCGCACTCCTTAGTATAGAAACCTTTGGTCCCCGGCCAGATGAGCTGGCAGTCGCTGCTGCTGAAAGCATCCAGGCTGGAACACCCTCTGAGGCAGTAATGCATACTGTATCATCCTGTTGCTGTGCCTCATCAGAAGTGTCCTGAGCCTCATGAGATTCAGGAGCTGATGGAAGCTCCATTTGCTGTGCTGGAGTTGTTTTCTTCAACCTAGATTTCTTTTTATATGAAATTGGGAAAAAAATGTTGCAATGTTACAGTCCCGCCACTAGATGGCGATGTCGCCCGCCCGGTTGGATCTGGCATGGCCACCGGCTGCAACACTTGTGATTTAGATTGAGGCTGAGGCTGTGCAGTTTGTATCTGGGCTGACTGTTGAGATTGGATACGTGTCTGTTGCCTTGGGACCGGAGAGGGGGTGGTACCCCGGGACACGGCCGTGCCCTGACCACGCCCTTTCTCTGCCTGTGTCATCACGGGGGAGCCGGAATCCCGCCCCCGACCGCGCCTAGCCTGCGCCCGTCTCTGCACACGCGCGGTCTCGGGAACGCTCCCTTCCTCTCAGAGACTGACGTCCCCACTGTCCCAGTCCCGTTCCGTCTCTGATATTTCCTCCCTAGCTTGATCCCTTTGGGAATCCTCCACCTCCTCTGACACTGTATCCGCCCCCACAACCCACGTGCGCAATTCCTGCTCAACCCGTGCCCGTGACGCTTCAGCGATCCGGGCAGATCTCCTCGTTTCGACTTCCGGGTGTGGCGTCATCACCGCGCGTCTGCCGCGTCTGACTACGGTTGTCGCCTGGGACTCTGCAGCTGTCCTTGCAGACTTGTTCCCGCCCAACGCAGCCGCTGCGATCTGAGAGCTTTCCCCGGGTGGCTGCTTATCGCCTGCCACAGCAGTCTTACGAGTTCTCCCTCTCGCTCGTGTCTTCCGCACCGCGCAGCCCGAAACTGCCGCCGCCGTCTGCACCGCGCCCGCGCAAACCGCGCTAGCTCCCGAGCCTCCCACCACCTCCGTGCTCCCCCCGGCTGGTTCCACCGCCGCCCCAGGCTGCTGCTGGTTGCCTGGCACTGCTACGGCGCGGCCGCAACTCTCGCAAGAGGGCAATTCCCCTTCCCCCTCTGGTCCCAACCCGGCCCCGCCTCCCACCGGTTACGCTGCTGTCCCTGCCCTGCGACCGCTTTTTTGCTTCTGCGAATCGGGAGGACATGCCTCAAGGAAGGCAAAGTCCAAATCTTCCAACTCGCTTGGGGAAATTTCCACCCTAAGCTCCCAGGCGTGGCAGGGATGTGTCGGAATCCGTGTCCGAGGGCCCTGTGGTTTCTGGGGTTCTCGGACGCTCTGGGGACCCCGTGGACCTTTGAGGTGATGAGGGAATCAGAGGTGATGACGTTCCCTCCTGCTCCCCTTCAGTGGGAGCTGTTTCTGTCTCCCCTGGGCTGACTGGGACATGTGCAGCCTCTGCTGCTGGCTCTGCTCCCCTCCCTCAACCCCTGTGGGAGTTTCAATAACCTGCTGCTGGCTGGCAACCTTCCCGCTATTCTTTGTGGTTGCTTCCAGCATTACCCGTGCAGATGGTAACAATTTCACAGCTATTTTATCTCTTCTCGTGGACAAATGATAAAGGTGTCTGTTGATCTCCTGCCAAAAGCCTATTTTGAACAACAGATGTGTCTCTGAGTGTGGGTAGTTACAGCGTACCCACAACAAGAGATCTCTAAGCTCTTTTTCCGAAATCTCCACAGGATGTGTGGCTGCCATGCCCTGTAAAGCTGACAAAATCCTTAATTGTTCCTGGGAGCATGTACCCCCCAAGTTCTTAATTGTGACCTACTTACCAAAATCTGAGTCGTTAGCAACGTCAGTTCGGAGGTCGCTCTGGTCACTGGCTAGCAGCTCACAGGTGAGAGGTCCCAGGCGCACTTCTGGTCCCCCTCCGGGTCAATCTTGATACGAGTCTTTTCAGCAGAAGTTAGGATGTTCTCTCTGGATATTCTTGAGAGTACCTCCTGCTTCCCGGGCTGTTCTGGCTGCTTGCCAAGAAGCTTATCAGGGAGCTCACCGAAGGAACGCCATGATCTCGAAAGTTGCAATTTACTGCAACCCCGAGATAAGTGAAAAGTCTCTGTTTCAGCTCGTGTGTTTGAAGAATGAGTCAGAGTTCTTCAGTTCTCGGTCTTAGAATTGTTTATTGCGTCTTATCTATAAAATTTTTCTCCTGCCCTGCTGAGGTCTGTTCAGCAGGACAGTTCCAGGCACACTGCCTGCCCCCAGGGCGGTGTTATCTCTTTATACCAAAACTACGTATAACATGTTTACAATTATTTTCCAATACCTATCACCTATGTTAGGCACTGAGTTTCTATTCTAAAGCAATCTAAAAGTGCCAACATCACAGCAGAAGATGGAGGCAGAGAAGAAGAAGAAAGGCTGGACATGCCCAAATCCCTCCATCTTGCCCCCAAAACCCCTATTCTAGAAACCCCAAAAATCTATTTTTTCACCCAGTGATAATTTTATTATTACACTACTTAAACTGCTGTGGCTTGCAGGTCTTCATACAAAGCTGGTAATTTGCTCCACAGGTCATAATCAAACCCACGGGTGTTCTGGGCTCTGTGCCAGGGTCTCTGAGCCCCCTGGCAGTGGTCCCGGCAACTCTGGACACCCAGAGGGATGTCCTGAGTTCTGACAACACACAGCTTCACCTGTGCTGTGATTGCCCAAGCCGCCACCGAAGCCCACAGCTGCGGAGCACCATGTCACTGCATTTGCAGCCGAATACAATCTGCTGTGCTACAGCCTCAGACCAGACAAAGAAGGATGTTTCTGCTGCCACAGCTTCTCCTCCGAACCTTTCTACACCTCTAACCAACAAGTGTGAGTTTGCCAGGGCTGTGGGAGGAGAACCTAAAGCTGGCCCCCGATCCCCTGATTCAGTTAATCTTGAAGAAAACCCTAACAGAGTCACGAGAGAGTCCATGCCACTCTGTGCAGTGCGATGTTGGCTAGACCTGGGGGGCTGTTCTTGGCAGCATGTTCCCTCTCAGCCTGCCCCCTACAAAGGTTGGGCAGTGGCAGCAAAGGCAGCGGGGGACGGGCACACGGATCTACAAAGACGCGATGCCGTGACAGCATTGGCGAGGCTGCCTTATCAAAAAGACACCTGCAACAGCATGGTGCTCTAAGCCAGCCCCAACCGCACTAAGGGCCGCCACGCCAGGAAGGAAGGGGGGGCGGTAATAGTAGCCTCATCGAGCCAGGTCTCATAAGCTCTTGGAGGTCTATTACTCACCCAAGATAGCTCAGCTACCTTTGGAGGCATAAAATCATAAAATTTGTCTTGTTATTCAGTTGAGCCAGGTGTCTTATCTCTTTGCTGCTTAGCTACATTTCTGCCAAGTTTCAAACCTCTTTCCTCCCACATCCAGTTGTTAACCCCTCCTGTCCCAAGCAGTTTTCCTACCTTGTATCCCTTGCCCTTGTGTTCCACCCCCAGTGTTTTTGATTAGTTGAACATTGTATCCTCCCTTGAGACCTGCCCCCCTTTATAAGCTGCTGTTTGCCCCCAGCTCCTTGCCTGGGACCCCGAGACTCGGGGAATGTAACATCAAATAAAGTAACCCAATGCCACCCCAGGCCCGTGCTGCTGCTGTCCTTTTGTTCCGCGTTGCGCCTCCACTGGTAGCTGGAATTCTGCGGAGCCCCGGAAAAGGGGGACTGTCGCCCCCCCAAATGTCACCATCTAGCCGGGATGTGCGACAGTTGGAGTCATCATTGTGGGGCACCGCCAGTGACTCTAAGAGGAGCTGAGCGGCAAATTTAAAAGGCTCCTGGATTCTCTCCTGGCCTTCCCGGTGTTCAGATGCTTACCCAGAGGCAGAGAGAGAAAGCTCACCAGAAGGCGTTGAGCAGACAGCAGCTGTGTGGCAGCTGCAAGCTGCAAGCAGGCAAGGTGCCCGCACTGGGACGGGCACACTGGGGACCCACAGTGGCCCCGCCCAGGGCTTTGGGGATGAGCCCTGAAGCACCGGGAACACCCAAGTCCCTGGCACTGGTGAGCTGTTCCAGATTGCAAGGCAAGAGGTATTCTATTACCATCTGTATGGCAGCTGTCTGGTGTCAAGTGGGCAATTCTCCTTATCTCTAGCCCTGAGTGATCACAATCACTCCTCCCTAGGGAAGGGAACATCTGCTGATAACAGGCTATTGAATGTCACTGCATGACTGATAAGAACTTGAACATCCCATTGTGAGATGCTCCGCCCAGAGGGAGGAGCCAAGCATTGCTACCCAAATATAATCTGGGGGTTTGGAACACCAGCACAGCTTTCCACTGGATTCCCCAGAGGAACAGCAGCTGCTTCTACTTCCAGGGATCTGAGGAGGAAGAGTACACCCTTTTCTACAGGACCCCCCTGCTCCAACAGAACCACACCTGACACTTCAGGAGGACTGCAGCCACTTTTCTAACTGGAGTGCTACCAAAACCCTGACCAACTGGGTGTCAGATTGAGTTCTGACTCTGTCAGTATTGTTCTAGTTTACTGCATTGTTTATTTTTTACTTTTCTTTTTCATCCCTACTAAAGAGCTGTTATTTCCTGCTCCCATATTTTTTGCCTGAGAGCCCCTTAATTTAAAATTCATAGCAATTTGGAGGGGGGGGAGGGTTTGAATTCTCCATTTCAGGGGAGGCTCCTGCCTTCTTTAGCAGGCACCTGTCTTTCCAAACCAAGACATGAGCTGAGAAAGAAAAAGTCCCCAGCCTAGCAGCAACCATCAGATCCATTTGGCGAATCCTGGTACAGAGAGGGACAGACGCAGGCAGATTGCCGGTCAGATGGAAGACCAGACACCCGAACTCGGAGGGTAAGCGAGTCAGAGCACGGTTTTCTTTGTTTTCTGTGCTTGTTTTTTTTTCCCCAGCGGGTGGGATCTGCCCCTGAGGGCTGTCAGCCGAGCCCGGAGGCGCCTCCATATTGGGTCATTCCCATCCCTCACTTTATCAGAGAGGTGTTCCGTCTCCTCTCTTTTTTTTCCTCCCCCAAGTCAGAGCTCTCCCCCAGAGATCTGGGGCATCCCTTGAGGGGGAGAGAGCAGAGAACACCAAAGCGGGCAAAAAAATTTTTCTATCAAGCAGCAGCACATCAAAGTTCCTGTACCCTCTGTCCCTCAGACTTCCTGGAGCCCTTCCCTGTTCTCCTTTGGAGCTAGTGTTGGCCGCACTGCTCCGAGTGCCTGGCTGGACACTGTTCAGACCTCACTAGGGACCTGCAGTGTACCGAGTCCCCCCCCACCCCTTTTTGTCCAAGATGGCGATGGCTAGGCCGCTTGGACCATGCTTTCCCTCATCTCCCTTCTTTTCTGGTCCCGATCTTGCCCCCAGCCCGCCCCTTCTGCAAGGGCCACCCCCCCCCCCCCCACAGTATGGGTGCTAGGCCAGTCCCCTTTGCGGGAGAGGGGTAGGACTGAAGCAATCCTAATCCTTCTTCCAGTCCCTCCTCTGGGGAGAGGGTGTCCGGTGGGAGACGTTCCTCCTAGAGGGAACGTCCCTCGTCCTGGAGGGGCTCTCTCTCCCTTCGGGGGGGGGGGGGGGGCTGGAAACCCAGATCCAGAAACCGCCACCTTGACCCCGCCCAAGACGGCGGCGCCTGGATCCATTCCCCTACCTATTCCCTTTGTCACCTGTAACAGTCATCAATTTGTTGTAACATTTCACGTGAATTAGACCTAATTCAGATTTGATTGACATCTAATTTTTATAAAGATTTTCCTTGAAAAATTAAAGTTTTTTAAACCCCTGAAAAAGCCATTTTAAATTATAGATTTGTAGGCTTTGATTAAAATAAAAGACAGTCTAAATAATATAGTGTTTATCATTTTTTTAGTAATTCTTTACATGTTTTTAATAATTCAAATGTTTTAACCTTTTAATTGTAAAAGTGACTGCTCAGATTCCCTGTCCATCTCCCTATTCATTCCATACCCAGTTTCCCTTTTAATTTTTATATCACTATGAATTGGCAAAGACATTAATATTGATTTGGTTTATATTTTTACAAGTTTGATAAGTTTAAAAATTAAGTTGTAGAATTGCCTTTTATACCCTGAGCATTGCCTTTCTTGCAAAGGGCCCTGCAGAAAGGCCATTCTCATGGTTGTGATAATAAAAGGTGAACCTAAATTTAAGTGTTAAATTTTTAAATTGAACATAAATTCTATAACAGTTAATCCCTTCAGTAAAAATTTCCTATTTGAAGAGCTGCCAATTTCAATTCAAGTTACAAATGCTTTTAAGATTTTTTGAACAGCATGTTTTTATAAATATAAAGTTGTTAATTTGATTAAATTTATATAAAGTTTAATTATTAAATATGCTTAAAATTTTGAAAAATTATATATTCCCCTAATTTCAAACTAAAATGTTAGATGCTTTGTTGAATTTGATTTACTTATTAGTTAAGCAGTTTTTTAACCCAACTTATGTTTTTATATTGTTTTAAAAACAATTGCCTATCATATTTGAAGTAATTTTGACATTAACCCAGTTGTTGAGTTTTATATTACAAAAGATTGTAATCGCGCCAAAGTTTACTATGCTACACTCAATCGTGACCGTTCACTAAACTGAACTCTTTGAAGAAAATGACCTTCAAACTTGATGTTTTCCCACGGATGAAGAAGATAGCTAAGTTTTTTAAGTGTAAAGGAAGATAATTGTCCAGAAAATCAGCCAAGAAAGATCAGCCAAATTCATGTGATGAACACCTCACTGTTTTAACTTTGTTTAAAAAATAGTTTGTAATTGTATTAACAAAAAGAAAAGTTAAGTTGTTAAAAGAAAAGTAACCAGGAACCACTTTATTTTTAGTCAATTTAATATTACATGTTTCGGTTTTAAATTATAAATTAAGTCAAAATTAAAAGAAAATTAGAAACTCTTTAATATAAAATTATTTGTTTTATACATATAACTCCTAGATACTATGAAAGGATAAGTCCTTTAAGTTTATTGCTTTGAGACTGTTCAGAGCCAATTCTTTTAAGTTAACTGTAAGAATAATTGACCTCCCCAAAGCAGTTTCAATTTACAGAAAATTTTCAATTGGTTTTCTTTTGTAATCAGTTACCTAGAAACTCTACTTTGTCTTGTAAAATCTTCACTGAATTATTTACCCAGCAGTTATCAAAATTGGACACATTTAAATCATTTGTTCCTTTCTCAACAGTTTTAAAATTTTTTACTTGTTTGTATCTTATGTTGTGAAGTATTTACCTTTTGCAGGTCCATTTAAACTTTGACACTTTTTCTCTTGCTTCTGTAAAAAAAAAATAAAAATAACGGCAGACGTTGCATTGTGGTTTTATTTTGCAGGGTATTGTTTGATTTGTCCTTTTGGGTTTTTTTCTCCCCCTGCTTTTAGAGGGACACAGACTTGTCTTGTTATTCAATTGAGCCAGGTGTCTTATCTCTTTGCTACTTTTCTGCCAAGTTTCAAACCCCTTTCTTCCCACATCCAGTTTTTAACCCCTCCTGTCCCAAACAGGTTTCCTCCCTTGTATCCCTTGCCCTTGTGTTCCACCCCCAGTGCTTTTGATTAGTTGAACATTGTATCCTCCCTTGAGACCTGCCTCCCTTTATAAGCTGCTGTTTGCCCCCAGTTCCTTGCCTGGGACTCCAAGACTCGGGGAATGTAACATCAAATAAAGTAACCCAGTGCTACCTGTTAATAGCCGTTCCTATGGACAGGCTTCGTAGAGGTTCTTTTAGATTGATTTCAGGGTGCAAAAAACCGACACGGTACAAGGGGGTTTGCAAATTAATCAACACAATGGACTTTATTGAAACAACCACAGTAAAAATGCGTTGGGGAGAAATTAGGGGGAAAATGGGAAAAATAAGGGAAAAAAAAAGGAAGGGAAAGAAAAGGGGGGGTTATAGCTACCAAAACGTGAGAATGGCAGAGGTCCTTCGGTGTCCAGACGAAGAGGTTCACCAGTTCACGTCCGGAGAGATCTCAGAGATGCAGTCCATCCGGACTCCAATTATACACTTTTCGATGAGGGGGAAGGGGATTATTTTGAAACCAAATCTATTGTATAGAAAGAATGGTATTTGGAAAAGGGGTGCTCACAGTCTACCTTGCAACGGACGAAGGCCATTGTTTTCGTGGTCCAGTGCCCGCACCTGCAGTCATCCATCTTGCTTTGGTCAGCTCGCCTCCCCCTGTGCACCTCCCCCAGGCTGGGGGCTCCAGTCCTTGGAAAGTGTGAGGGAGGCCTTTTCTCACATGGGGATTTCTCGGGGTCTTGTCTGGTGGAGACGCTTCTGTCATCTCAGCTTGTTTGTCACAGTGGTTGTAGATGAACGAGAGGGGTTTTCTGTGGGAGACCACCCAAAAACTCAGGGAGGAAAAGTCCAGCCCGGCCAAGAGGTGGGACAGTTTCCAAGATTATTGTTGTGAAAAGGACACAGTGCCTCCTTTGTCTCAGTGTGCTCGGTGTAGCGTGCAGGGAACTGCACCTGTGGAAACAACGGCTTAGCAATGCTTTCAGGTCATGAAACCCCCTGACTTGGCGTGTAACTTTCCACTATGGCTAGGAAAGGGACAAATGGGTCTTCTGAGCAGTCTCTCAATGACAGTTGTGAGGCAGATGAGGGATATTTTGGACAGACTCTCACATGACCCCAGGCCCGTGCTGCTGCTGTCCTTTTGTTCCGTGTTGCGCCTCCACTGGTAGCTGGGATTTTGCAAAGCCACAGAAAAGGGGGACTGTCGCTTCTCCCACTGTCACCATCTAGCCGGGACATGTGACACTCAGGACAGTAGTACAAAAAGCTTAATATGTAATCTAAAAGAGGTTTTCAGTACAATATTGTACTCAAATGTTAAACATGCTCAGCTGCTGCAAGTGTAAAGAGGCAGTCTCCTTCAAGGATATTAGAAATTGCCAGAGATTGCTTAAACAGAAACAGAAAATCAACTTTTTAATAGACACCGTGGCTACTTATTTGGTATTAAATACAAAACAGTGAGAATTTAGCCAAGAAGCTGTAAATGTTGTCCGTGCAACAGGAAGAACAAAGAAGTGGATATTTAAATTTGGCAAACAAGGGATACCCTACTAATTTCTATATATGCTAGAGTGTTTGATTCCTCTTTTGGAAAAAGACCTTTTAAGTAAATTGGAGGCTCAAATTATATTTAAAGATAGAGAAATACAATTATTGGTACCTGAGACTAAGGCCATCAAGGCCATAACTTTTATGTTATGGGGTACACTGGAACCAGACAATTCTGGAGGAATACCAGAAGCCATAGAAAATGCAGTAACACCCTTGGTTTAGGCCAGTGGAACTCCAGGATGTTCCCCATGAGCTCAGCCTATAAATGTTACCCTAAAACCTGGATCAGAACCGATAAGGCAGAAACAATATCCTTTAAAATTAGAAGGTGGAAGAGGAATTGAGAGCCTAATAGAAAATTTCAATTAATTTGGATTATTGATAGGATGTGAATCAGAATATAACACGTTCCATTTTGCCAATTTAAAAGCCTGGGACAAACAGATACAGGTTAGTACAAGACCTATCAATCAAATTGTTCACTATACCTACCCTGTTGTAGCCAATCCCTATACCCTATTAACAACCCTTACAGAATATCATCAATGTAATAGATTTGAAGGATGCCTTCTTTTGCATGTCCTGGTAAAAAAAGTCAGAGCATTTTTGCCTTTGAAGGGGAAAGTCCCCAAACTGGTAGGAAGAGTCAGCTTACCTAGACTGTGTTACCACAAGGATTTAAAAACAGTCCAGAGATTTTTGGGAACCAACTGGCAAAATAATTAGAGACCTGGAAGAAAGAGAATCCCAAAGGGTTGGTCCTGCAGTATGCTGATGACATCTTAATAGCAACTGCAACTAATGAAAAATACATTGAATTGACTATCAGTCTTCTAAATTTCCCATGCCAAGGAGGCTACAAAGTATCTTGGGAAGAAGCTCAAACCATGAGGCAGCAAGTTAACTACCTAGGGTTTGAAATAATTCCAGGACAGTGGAAATTTGGAGCAGACAGAAAAGAGGCCATCTGCCAGATACCCCAACATGAGACTGCCCTAGATTGAAGAGCATTCTTGGACATGGCTGGGTGGTGTAGATTGTAGGTTTCGAATTATGGACTTTTAGTTAAACCACTGTATGATCTTTTAAAGGAGGCCCCAGAAGGACCTTTGATTTCGACTCCTGAGAATGAACATGTGTTCTGCAACTTAAAGATGGCCCTGATGTCTGCCCCCACCTTAGGGCTTTCAGACTTAACAAAGCCCTTTGAGCTTTTTGTGCACAACTGATAGCACCTCACCCTTGGAGTTCTGTCTCAGAATGTAGGAGACTTCAAGAGGCCTGTGGGGTACTTTCCAAAACAACTTGACAATGTCAGCCAGGGATGGCCCAGATGCCTGCAAGCTGTAGCAGCAACTGTTCTCCTCATCCAAGAGGCCAGGAAACTGACTTTGTATTGAAAGATAATAGTGTATACTCCACATGCTGTAACCACTGTATTAGGCCAAAAAGAGAGGCATTGGCTTTCCCCAAGGTGTATGCTGAAATATCAGATTGTTCTAATGGAGCAGGAAGATGTGGAGTTAAAAGTAACCACAGCAGTAAATCCAGCCCCAATGCAAGGGGAAGAGCAGCTAACCCATAATTGCTTATAGACAATTGAGCAAGTTTATGCAAGCCAAGCAGACCTATAAGACGCACCCACTAAAGATCCAGAGATAGAGTTCTTTACAGATGGAAGTGACTTTGTGCAAGATGGAAAATGAAGAGCTGGCTATGCCGTAGTCATGTCAACCAAAGTAAAAGAAGCTGCACCACTGCCCATGGACACTTCAGCACAATGGGCAGAACTCGTAGCACTATGAAGAGTCCTGGAATTGGCATCAGGAAAAAGAGTAAACATATGGACTGACTGTCCTAGGGTGACGTTAGGATGCTTGTATCCCCATTCATGTGTGCTATTTATGCTGGATATTATGTTCTGTGCCTTCAAGACTGGCTCTGAAGAGTGAAAGTTTTGTTTTGGTCTCTTATCAGCCACTCCCCCACAGCTGGCGGGACACAGAAACGGGACAGTACATAGTGCTGCTTTTGCTTTTTGCTTTGCTCTCGCTCTTGCTTCTGCTTTCTTCCTGCTTTGTTCTTGCTTTTTTGCTTCTGTTCATTAGTTATTTTAGCTAAACAGTCCAAATTCTTTCCTGGACTGTTTCCTTTTTGGATCTACTCGAACCTGCTCCGGACTGGGACCTGGGAAACACTGAGTTTGCACCTTGTGGCCTGCAGCAGCTACCCCAGCGCTGGAGGGACTGATAACAGAGCGACCACCCCAGGAGAGACTTTCTGAATTTGTCATCTTTTTCAGAGCAGTGAACGAGTGGTGTCATCCGGTATTGTTCATTTTGTGTGCGGGGGGGTGCTGTGCCTGTTAAATAAACAGGTTCTTTCCACTTCTCTCCAAGGAATTCTTCCTGAACCAGTTGTGGGGGGAGGGACCGTGTGGGTTTGCTTTCTGGAGGGGCCCCCCTTTGGGGATTCTCTCCCAAATTTGCCCTAAACCAGGACACTGACTTGAAATATGCTTTTAGCATTGTTCATGCCCATGGAGCCATATGGAAAGAAAGAGATCTATTAACAGTACAGGGATCTCCAATTAGATATAAACAAGAAATATAGGCTCTTCTTGAAGTTATCCAACTGGTCGAATGTTGCAGCTTGTGTTTATTTCATTAAGTTATTGTTAAATGGTTCATTCTGTTATCCCCCCACATTTACCCAAGTTGGTTTTTCCCTAAGTTGTACCCTTCCTTAAATCTGTCCCTCAAGCTATTCCCCTCCCTTTGTTCTAGTCCCTTCCCTGCCTGTCAAGGCGACCCTGCCCCTTTCTCCTGAATGTTCCCTGCCACTCTCCCCCTGGGCCAATCCCTGATTAAAACACCCACTTGGAAATCCCCTAATCCACGACACTTCATTGGCCCATGTGACCTTTCCCCTCTCCTCCCCCTATCCTGATTGGTCCCACAGCGTTGATGTAATCCCCTTGCTCCACCCTTGAATTCCCCCTATTGGTTGATTTTCTGTATCCACCCCCTGGTTTATAGCTGTATTTAACCCCTTGCACTGAGGTGCTTGGGGTTCTTCTGCTTTACCCTCTTCACCTGGAATAAACTTTCCCCATGGAACCTCGACAAAGAGCCTCCTTCTTCCACCTTTACCTGGTGCCTGTCGTGGCTATAACAGTGTGCACTATAGAGCTTGCAGCTCTTCAGATTCAGCTGTGAGCAAACCCCAGTCCCCAGCTGTTCTCCACTCCTGTCGTGGCTACTGGAGTATACAGAGCTAGCCTGGGTTCCGGTGGGCTTTGGCAGCCAAAGAAACGGCTGTACTACATTGCAAAGCACACCCGTGTGGTGATTCACAAATTCATACAGGAAATAGACTTGCAGATAAAGCTTAGTGAGAGGTTACAAAACAAGGCAACCTGAGAAAGCTATTTCACTTCCAGAAGTTAGCCCTGGATATGGTCAGGCAGATTTAAAATTAGCTGTTGACCTGGTTACAAAAGGAGAGTGCCAATGTGGATGTGACAAACTATGTATTCTACCCCTCTCTACTTCATTTCTGATAAACTGTTAATGATGGGTCGTTTGCAGTAACTGCAGTGCAGTGGATACACAACACCTCAGGCTACAAGCTGGGTGTTTAATAATATAAGGAAGAAGAGGCAAACCCATGGAGGCAGAGTAGTGATTCTTTTTCTTCACACCAATGATTCAGCTTTGATAACTCCCTCTGGGGAAGCACCAGCACAGTCACACCATTCCTGAGGGGGTCATCTCTGCTAATGGGCCATAATGGACTCAATGGTACCAGCACGACAGCTGCAATGATTTAGACTATCGAGAACTCCCCAAAATATCCTACGACTCATAGTGATGCCTTAGGATTTTAGCTTTTCTATTTTTCATATATTTGTAATCCTGTAATTCTTTAGTGTATAACTCTAAACTCCATATAAAGTGTTAGCTACTGCTTTCCCATTTTGCTCAGACACAATTCCTCTCTAGGCCTGGGAATCAAGGACACCTTAGTGTCTCAGGCCCCAAGAAAGGTAAAGAAAAGTGAGTTGGGGGGGGGGAGCAAACTTGGGGTAAATGACTTCATTTGAGGCTGTAATTGGAAGATTAACCCCTAACATGAAAATGGACCAAATTTATAAAAGTGTGAAAACCCGTGACCTGTTGTCCATTTTCAGATGCAGCCCGTGGGTGGGCTTTGTCTGCCCTAAGTGTACCTGAATATAACTGCTTTTTATTCCCTTAATTTTGTCTGGCCTCTGTTTTTAGCTAGTCCCAAAAGGCATAAATAGGATTACATCATTCCATTGTGAAACTCCCTGCCCTGGGGGAGGTACTGAGTATTCCTGCCTGAACCTGACTGTATATAATCTAGAGGTTTGGGGACTTTGGTCATCACCACCACCACTAGTGGATGAATCCAGAGGAGGACCAGAACTTCTACAGGACCACCACTTTAAACTGAAACCATCACTTCAAGAGAACTGCAACCTGTCAGGGTCTCTCTCTCTCTAGCTGGTCAGAGTGACCCCGAAAAAGTTCAAAAGTTTCTTTTCCCAGCCCGGTGCTTGAAGAAGGAGTCAGGGCTCTTCATTTTTCGGTCTCAAGGTTGTTTATTACATCTTATCTATAAAATTCTTTCTCCCTGTCCAGCCGAGATCTGTTCGGCAGGACAGTCAGAGGCACTCCGCCCTCCCCCAGGGCGGTGTTATCTTTATATACTACAAACTACGTGTACAATATTTACAGTTATTTTCCAATACCTATCATCTACGCTAGACAGTGAGTTTCTACTCTAGACCAATCTAAAAGTGCCAACATCACCAGACAAGATGGAGGTAGAGAAGAAGAAGAAAGGCTAGACACGCCCAAATCCCTCCATCTTGTCACCAGAAACCCCTATACCAAAAATCCTAAAACCTACATTTACACTCTGTGAATACTTTATCCCTATACCATCTAAACTGCCGTGGCCTCTATCTCCTCATGCAAAGGTGCCAAGCTGTTCCATGGCCCGCACTCGAACCCGATGGTGTTCTGGGCTGTGTGCCAGGGTCTCTGAGCCCCCTGGCAAGGGTCCCAGGAAACTCCAGACTCCCAGAGGTATGTCCTGAGTTCCGACATCTCCCCCTTCTGTTTGCACCAAGAAGACCTCTTTGACAACCTGGTTCACAACCCGCCGTATACACAAAAGAATGCATGGCATAATGAACAAGAGAACTAAAAGCCTTACTAAAATATAACAAGCTATCATCTAACAACAATTTTACAACACCACTGATTCCCACACCCATGAAGTGACCCAAAGTCCACAGTCTTCTGTGGGCAAAGCACAAGGGTTGGAATCTCTGTGCAGTCCACATCTGTACATCTTCTTTTCTGCTTATGGAATGGTCAGCGTTTTCTTGCCTGCGCTTCTTGTCAACATTGTCTTGCACTGGATGGAGTTTCACATTCTTCACTGAGGTTCACCTGGACTTTTGTACCTGCTAAAACAAACAAATCCACGTCCCCGAAGAGACTGGAGGATTTTCTCAAAATCTTGGAGGTGAAGAATGGGTCCTGATATGAAAATAAAACATTGATCAACTCTGTTTCAGTCTCTATGCAATTGCATAGGGAAATGTAAAATGACAGCAACTAGAGATCAATTAGATAATACACATAACCAATAACATATCTGCAATCATACAATTGTCAAACACTACAACACTGAACTGTCATCCCAGAGTCTGCGACAGCTGATGAACCTTACAACAACAGAGAACTGGAGAATCCATGTCCGGATTCATGTTTCTCCAAACTCTCTCTGAAAACAGGTTCAGCTATCATAGACGGTCAAATTGCCAAGCCAAAAGGACTTGAATACTTTTTGATGCAGAAAACATCTGGGCTGATTGTCAATCACTCCATTCAAGTAGAGCTAGGACTTGGCCAGAGCCCGAACTCTAATTGATGGATATCACTTAGCACATTCTTAAAATGAAACTCTTAAAAACAGCAATTATGAATAAGAAACCTTAGGATTAAAGATCTATCAAACCATTAAATAATTGGATCCCTCTGAAACTTCTGTTGGGATAGAAATTCTTCAAACACAGTAGACTTCTTGAAATCTTGGCTGAGGTACCTCTGTAATAACTGAAGAAACAATAAATGAAGAAAACCACAAGAGAGGCAATCTGGATTTAAAAGAAATCCAAAAACCTGTGAGTAGTTAGGAAATAAAGACAAGATTCTGAAGAGACATGTGGCTTCACACAAAAGAGATAGTGAAACACTGACTGGCTATAAACACTACAATACCCTGATAATAATTCTTATCACAAATTCTGAGAATTCTCATTATATAATCAACTTATCAACAGGAAGTATTAGAAGGAGTTAAGACAACCTTTTTAAAGTATTCATATAACATTAACAGCAATCCTTATTTATCAGTATTACCTATAAAATCTAACAAAGGTTACAAACTCAATGACAACAATCCCTAAAACTCTGAACCATTGGAGAATCAGCTGATGACCCCACAGATAGGATCTGATTAATGTTTCTCAAATGCTCTGTCTTCAGAGAACTTCAAGTAATTGAATCCTTACTAATGCTTCTATCTTTATATGGTACCACTCTCCCTCTCTCCCTGAGAGGCATTTTTCAAAACAGAAGATTTCCATCTACATCATATTTAGAATAACCCTGATTTGCATTGATTTTCCCTTCTTTTTTCTGTATCTTGGGCAAAAGCCTGGTGCTTTCTCACTTTTCTCTGATTTTGGACAACTTTTTTTTCCTCACGTTTTGCATCTGAAACTTGATCATCTGATAAATACTGTTTCTGTCACTTTTGTGGGACTAACCTGTTGAAGAACTCGGCGTGCCTCACTCAACATGTGCTACACCTGCGAAAATCTCCAACTTGGGATTTTGGTGGAGGCTGAAACTGTGTGCTGGCTGTTGCCATGGGACCGGAGAGGGGTGGTACCTGGGGCAGCCTCTGTACCCTGACTACGCCCCGTCTCTGCCTGTGCCGTCACGGGAGTATGGACAACCCCGCCCCGACCGCGCCTCCCCTGCGCTCATCTAGGCGCAGGCGCGGTCTCGGAAATGTCCTCCCTCTGATCGACACCAGTACAGCTCAGATCCCATTCTGGCCCCATGCCAACGCCCGCAACCGGCACGCGCGGTCCCTGCTCGGCCAGTGCCCGTCCCGCATCCGCGAACTGCGGGAAAACCCTTCACGCCCCGACTTCTGGATTCTGCATCATCACACGTCTCCTACGTCTGCCTACGGGTACCGCTTGGAGCTCTGCAGCTGCTCCGAGCTTACTGCCCGCGTCTGACGTGGGCGCTTTATTCTGAGAGCCCTTCCCGGACGTCTCGCGAGTCCCGCTTCTCGCGCGCATCTTCGACACCGCCTCGTCTGAAACTGCCGCCGCTGTCGGCATCACGCCTGCGCAAACCGCGTTTTTTCCCGTGCCTCCCACCACCTCCGTGCTCCGCTTCGCTTTTTTTTTTTTTTTTTTTGCTGCGATAGGACCGTGCGCGCTATCGCCTCCTCTGCTGCTCTGTCTGCGACTCCCCCCCGCTGCCCCCGTGGCCCCCCCACCAGCCTCCGCAACCCCCGCGGCCGTCTCTGCGGCTCCCCCGGGCCGCTGGCTGGCCGGCGCCACCCTGGCACGGGTTCGCCAGTCGCCGAGAAGCAGCTCTCCCCCGGGTCCCGCGACCCCCTCCGCCCTCCTCCCCTGAGTCCGTGTCAGAGGACCCTGAAGGTTCTGGGGATTTTGTGTGTTTTGGGGACCCATGAGACTTTAGAAATGATGCCAATTCCTCCCACATCTGTTTGGTAGCGTTTGTTTCTGACCCTCCCTGCCGCCTGCTGATGGCAGGGCAATTCCCCTTCCCCCATCCTTGGGAGAATATTTCCTGCCTGCTGATAGCTGGCAGACCCCAGCGGAATTCCGTTAAATGGCCTCTAGCATTACCCTTGCTGGGGATAAAAGTTTCAAGGCTGTTTTACCTTCTTTCAGAGATTTTCACAAGGTGTGTGGCTGCCAGACCTTTTAAGACTGACAAAATCCTTAACTGTTCCTGAGAGCATGTACCCCCCATGTTCTCAAATCTCAACCTTCTTACCAAAAGCTGAATCCTTTGCAAGGTCGGTCTGGAGGTCGCCCTGGTCACTGGACCCCCTGCCAGATCTGGATGTGAATCTGTTTGGCAGAAGTTGGATCTCGGATCTTCTGTCTGGGTATTTTTTTTTTCTCTCTTTTTTTTTTTTTTTTCTTTTTCCTTTTTCCTTTTTTTTTTTTTTTTTTTTTTTTTTTTTTTTTTTTCTTTTTGGGAGTGCCTGCTTCTTTTCCTTGTCCTTTTTTTTTTTCTTCACGGGCTGTGTTTCAGCGGCTGATGTCTGGTGGCGTGGCTGCCTGCCAACTGCCCACCTGGGTGCTCTCTTGCTGCCCACCTCTTGCAGCCGTCTCTCTTTCCACCCATCGGGGTTGTTCTCTTGCCGCCCAGCTCTTGCAGCCCACCTGGGAATGCCAAATGCCGGGTCTTTCTTGCAGCCAAGCCAGGGAACTCCAATTGTGCATCTTTCTTCGAGCTCACCCAGGGAACGCCAGTTGTCACGCTCTCTTCGAGCCCACCCAGGGAACGCCAGTTGCCGGGGTCTCTTCGAGCCCACCCAGGGACGCCAGTTGTCAGGGTCTCTCTCTCTCTCTAGCTGGTCAGAATGACCCCGAAAAAGTTCAAAAGTTTCTTTTCCCAGCCCGGTGCTTGAAGAAGGAGTCAGGGCTCTTCATTTTTCGGTCTCAAGGTTGTTTATTACATCTTATCTATAAAATTCTTTCTCCCTGTCCAGCCGAGATCTGTTCGGCAGGACAGTCAGAGGCACTCCGCCCTCCCCCAGGGCGGTGTTATCTTTATATACTACAAACTACGTGTACAATATTTACAGTTATTTTCCAATACCTATCATCTACGCTAGACAGTGAGTTTCTACTCTAGACCAATCTAAAAGTGCCAACATCACCAGACAAGATGGAGGTAGAGAAGAAGAAGAAAGGCTAGACACGCCCAAATCCCTCCACCTTGTCACCAGAAACCCCTCTACCAAAAATCCTAAAAACTACATTTACACTCTGTGAATACTTTATCCCTATACCATCTAAACTGCCGTGGCCTCTATCTCCTCATGCAAAGGTGCCAAGCTGTTCCATGGCCCGCACTCGAACCCGATGGTGTTCTGGGCTGTGTGCCAGGGTCTCTGAGCCCCCTGGCAAGGGTCCCAGGAAACTCCAGACTCCCAGAGGTATGTCCTGAGTTCCGACATCAACCACCACTTGATAGGACTGTGACCATTACCCTGGCCAACAGGATGTCAGGTTGTACTCAGACTTTGTGTGTTTAAGCCAGTTTTCTGTGTATTGTTGCAATTATTGTAATCTTTGTATTAAATTGGAACTCTGACCTGAAAGAGTTCTCAAGGTAGTTTTGTGGTGTTCATTTTTCCTGCTGTTTTGCTTTTGTTATAGATTAGTAATGTAATAGTTGGCGCTCACAATTAAGAGATAGATATTATGTGGATGTCAAAATGTATAGTGATGTTATTGTAATATGTCCTCCCATAGTCCTCTTTCCTCTCCCCCTTGTAATAGCCTTAGTAGTCAGGACATTCAGAGAAGACAGCTTGTTACCATGAGGCGCGGTGTAACAATACCTGACCTCCAATCAAAATATAAGAAAGTAATCTCCACCAATGGACAGCAGAGAAGGAGTTGACTGAAAAAACTTTGGGAGGGGCTAAGGATATAAAAGGCAGAGCATTTCCATTTTGTAGATGAGCACGTAGCTGGTAGTCACGGAGACTCCCAGGGCACAGTGCTCAGCGCAATGAGCTTCTGGTGCACATTCTGTGTGGTAACTTCCATAGCTTGCCAGCCACAACTTAGGAGAATGTGCTGCTGCTGGCAGTGGCAATTGAAAAACGCTGAGCGCGGGGGCATCCTGTGCTAGCCCAGTGGTGTGCAATTTCTCAGGCAGGGGGGCTGTAAACAAAAGGCTGTACAGAGTCTTCCAGGCAAGGGAAAGGGAGGCAAGAGACCCGTAGCTGGTGAGAAACTAAATGCGCACGCGCCTGCCTGCAGTGATTCAGGGATGCCAAGCAATGGAACCCAGCGGGCTGACCCAGTGGCAGGGTACCCAGGGGCAAGGGGCCGGCACTGGCGGGACCGCTGCTCAGAGAGAACCGAGTGCACACGGTTTTCCAAGTGGGGACCACGGGGGAGTAGGCAGGCAGGGTTTCCCTGACACACCGCAGTGGTTTACAAATATCCCCAGACTGGGGTGCGGAATCTGCAGCGGCTCCTCTATAAAACCCGCCAGCATAAAGCCGTGAGACCAGGGCACTGCATAGGTGGTGAAGGGCCATAGACAACAAGAGAACTGCCAGCAGCGACTGGGATGGCTTTTGCTAAGTACAGGGGTGCCCAGCAAGGCGGGCCTGGTTGTGCAGGGTTTCCAGGCCAGGGACCACGCAGGCCCGCTGTGGGAAATTCAGGACTCCCGGACAACTAACCAATATGATTAAGCAGAAGCCATTTATTGTTTACATTATGCACTTATTTATACAGTCTAACTCTACTGCACACGCATTTCTTATTGGTCCCTTTGCTTGTCCACGTTTTGCATGCACTTCTCAGAATATGTGATCGGTTACAGTCCAGGTGGCTCACAGCTCTCTGTTATCTCCTTCTTGAGGTCTTAGAATTCGGTTTCTTAGCTTCTTTTTTCTTATTTTAGCATAGTTTATGTCTTAGAAACCTTGATGAATTTCAGAGAGCCCTGAGAAAATTCTGATAAGAACAATTACAAACTAAGTGGCTGGTGCACACTGTAATCTAAGTTGTTCAGATACATTGCTACAATTCCCCCTTCTTCTTCTTGCACCAGGCAGACCCTTTTCACTGTGTTTTCTATCAAGTGGGTCATCAATTTCATTATGCATGGAATAACACAAAACAGTATAATGACTACTAATACTAACAAAGCTATATAAGAAACAAATATTGATTAGATCTTCTTTGCCATATTGTATAGAGGTAGGCAAGATATAGACATAAGTTGTCACCACTAACACCCTTTGATTATTAGAATGAGAAAACACTAGAGCAAAACAATGCATGTAGTGAAGAAGAAACTGAGAGCAATTAGGAATTAATCAGACAATACACTTGATCAATAACACATGTGAAATTGAATAAGTACTAAGCATTTGTCTTGGTTTCGAAAGACAGGTGCCTGCTAAGGAAGGCAGGAGCCTCCCCTGAAATGGAAAATGTAAACTCCCTCCCTCTGAACTGCTATAAATTTTAAATTAAGGGGGCTCTCAGGCAAAAAATATGGGAACAGGAATAACAGTTCTTTATTAGGCAAGAAAATAAAAAGATAAAGTAAACAATCCAGTAAACTAAAACAACACTGACAGAGTCAGAACACAACCTGACACCCTGTTGGTCGGCGTGTTGGTAGCAGTCCAATTGGAATTGTGGCTGCAGTCCTCCTGGAGTGTCAGGTGTGGTTTTGTTGGAGCAGGGATCCTGTAGAAAAAGGTATAGTCTTCCTCTGAAGATCCAGTGGAAGAGGCAGCTGTTCCTCTGGGGAAATCCAGTGGAGAAAGCTGTGCTGGTGTTCCAGAATCTCAAGAATATATCAGGATAGAATGCTTGGCTCTCCCCTCTGGGCAGAGCATCTCACAATGGGATGCTATAGTTCTTCTCAGTCAAGCAGTGACATTCAATAGCCTATTATCAGCAGATGTCTCCCCAGAAGGAGGAGTGGTTATGGAAGAGATAAGGAAAACTGCCCACTTTACAGAAGACAAATGCCATACAGATGGCAAATAGAATACAATTTGTTTGGCAATCCAGGACAGCATTATAACACTGAACCATCATCCCAGAGCCTGCAACAGCTGATAAACCTCAAATCAATGGAAGATTGAATAATCATGTCTCTATAACGATTCTCCAAGCTCACTTAAAAAGTAGGTTCAGCTGTCATATTAACAAGGTCAAATTGCCAAGCCAAATACTTTTTGATGCAGAAAACACCTGGGTTTGTTGTCAATCATCCCATCCAGGTTGAGTTAGGGGCCTGGTCACAGCCCAAACTCTAATTGGTAGATGTCACTTAACATATTTTTAAAACATGGCTCTTAAGAATAACAGTTATGAGTAAAAACCTTAGAGTCAAAAACTAATCAAACCATCTAGTAATTGGATCCCTCCAAAGTTCCCTTCAGGATAGAAATGCTTTGAACACAGCTATTGTGAGTAGGTGAGGAGCAAGGGGTGGAGCTACCTGTGCTGCTGCTGAGTGGCTGATTCTAAGATCGTTGAGCAGGTGAGTGGTTTGCTATTGTGAGTAGGTGAGGAGCAAGGGGTGGAGCTACCTGTGCTGCTGCTGAGTGGCTGATTATAAGGGGTCTCTGGGGAGCGCGGCGACCCGGAGCGCGACGAACAGGAGCAGGCAAACAGGAGTGTGGTGAGTCTCTGAGCGAGTACAAGGCAGTTTGCGCGGCAGTTCGCGCAGGCAGGGCAAACAGGCAGGGTTGCCAACTTTCTTGCTAGTAAGGAGTCCTCTGTGTTGTTTGAGGTTTTCTGCTGCCTGGTTGTGTTTGAGGCAACTGTTTGTAATGGTTTCTACACGGTCAAAAACTGTGGTTGGTATAAGTGTAAGTGGGCAAGTTGAGCCCTCCAAAAAGGATGTGTCTGTACAGACCCATCCGTGCCCGGAGTGTTTGAGCTTATTGGTGGCTTCAGGGAGTGTTGTGGAGGAGACCTGCCTGCGGTGTGAACAGATGAACGACCTCCTTTCACTGGTGGCTGAGCTTAGGGAGGAAGTTGATAGGTTAAGGAGTATCAGGGAAAGTGAAAGGGAAATAGACTGGTGGAGTTCAGCCCTTCCATCTTTAAGGGAGGCCTCTGACCGAGAGACTGAAGACTTATATGCCTCCTACTCTCAGGCAATAGAAGGGCACCTGGTGGATGAAGAGGAGTGGAAATTGGTCCCCATTCAGGGAGGTAATAACAAAAACTCCTCCCCACCCCCATCATCCAGCCAGGTACTACTACAGAATAGGTATGAGGTCCTGGAACTAGAGACCCAACTTGATGATTTAGAAAAAAACTGTCTTCCCAGTGAGCCCCCCCCCAATTATGATTCATCTGTAAGACGGATCACTACCTCTAACATCAAGAAGAAAAGACGGGTAATCGTAGTAGGTGATTCCCTTCTGAAGGGAACTGAGGGCCCCGTTTGTCGACCAGACCCATCCCACAGGGAGGTCTGTTGCCTCCCTGGGGCCCGGGTACAAAATATCACTGAGAGACTTCCTGGGCTGATTCAGCCCTCTGATTATTACCCACTGGTGATACTCCAGGCTGGCAGTGATGAGATTGAAAAGAGGAGTGTCAAGGCAATTAGAAAGGACTTCAGGGTACTGGGTCAGGTAATTGAAAGGGCAGGAGCTCAGGTAGTGTTCTGCTCAGTCCCTTTGGTGGCGAAGCAAAATGATGAAAGAAACAGGAGAATCCGCATCTTCAACAAATGGCTTAAGGGTTGGTGTCATTGGCAAAATTTTGGATTTTTTGATCATGGGGAAACTTTTACAGCATCTGCTCTGCTGGAACCAGATGGGGTACATCTGTCTGTTAAGGGCAGAAGGTTTTTAGCTCATGAACTGGCAGACCTCATTGAGAGGGCTTTAAACTAGGTTTGAAGGGGGAAGGGGATGCAGCTGGGCTCTCTGGAAGCAGGCCCAAGGGTTGCAAGGCTAAGTTATGGGTGAAGTCAGTAGCCCAGCTGAGGTGCATGTATACCAATGCGTGCAGCACAGGTAACAAACAAGAAGAGCTGGAGGCCATGGTGCAACTGCAGAGCTATGATTTAGTTGCCATCACAGAAACATGGTGGGATGACTCACATGGCTGGAGCGCTGTACTGGATGGCTACAAGCTCTTCCGAAGAGACAGGAAAGGAAGAAGAGGGGGAGGGGTGGCCCTTTATATTAAGCAGACTTTTGATGCCATAGAAATTGAAACTAAGGAAGATGGAGTTGAATGTCTATGGGTAAGAATTAAGGGGAAGGCCAACAAGGCTGACACCCTACTGGGAGTCTGTTATCGTCCACCCAACCAGGAAGAAGAGGTAGATGAATTATTCTATAAGCAGCAAGGTAATGTTTCAGGATCATCAGCCCTTGTTCTTGTGGGTGACTTCAACCTACCAGACATCTGCTGGGAACTTAATACAGCAGTAAAGAGGCAGTCCAGAAAATTCTTAGAGTGTATGGAGGACAACTTTTTGTCGCAACTGGTGGGTGAACCCACCAGGGGAGGGACTATGTTAGACCTGCTGTTTGCAAATAGAGATGGGCTGGTGGGAGATGTGGTGGTTGGAGGTCGCTTGGGGCAGAGTGATCATGAAATCATAGAGTTCTCAATATTTGGTAAAGACAGGAGGAGCACTAGTAAGACACTTGCATTGCACTTCCGGAGGGCAGACTTTGGCCTGTTTAGGAGACTTATTCAGAGCGTCCCTTGGAAGGCAGCCCTTAAAAACAAAGGAGTTCAGGAAGGGTGGGTTTGGGAACCCAGAACATCACTCCTGATGTCCAGAGCTACCGAGAGAACCCTTGGGGAGCTCGGGGGTCTTGGAATGTTGCCAAAAGCACTTGGTGGCTTGATTTTGATCCATGTAGGGATGTGCCACCGATGTATGAGGAGATGGAACCTGTGGGAATTACCCGGGTGTGAATGGTGAAGGGAAAACGTAGTTATAGGGTAAATTACAGATTTTGGGGTTTTTGTACAGGGGGGTTATGGAGACAAGATGGAGGAAACAAGGCAGGTCACAAGACTCTTCTTTCTTCTTCTTGTCATCCATCTTCTGCTGTGGTGTTGGCACTTGGGGATTGGTCTGGGGTGAGAGTGTATCCGGTGACGAGGGTGATAGGTATTGGGGATAAAAAGTAAATATAATATACGTAGTTTTTGTTATAAAAGATGTGCCCGCCTTGGGGGTGGCCAGAGTGCCTTTGGCTGCCGTGCTGGTCAGATCCCAGTCGGGCAGAGAAGGGACTTTACAGATAAGATATAATAAACAATTCTGAAGACCGAAAAACCCTGGAGTCCAGACTCATCTTTTGAGACACAGCCTGCCAGAACCATCCTAAGCGTGTGTGGGGACAGAGAAAAACAGCCGAACTCCACAGGTGGGCATGCCTCAAAACAGAGATCTTGAGGGCACAGGAACAGACTGTCCCTGTGTGCCAAAAGATAAGTCAACGTGGTAAACGTCCAGCCTGGCTGGGCAAAGAGGCTTTGGAGGAACTCAGAAATAAAAAGAGGATGTATCCGCTTTGGAAGAAGGGTCAGGTCTCTAAGGAAGTATTCAAGAGTGCTGCTAGAGCATGCAGGAAAAAAATTAGGGAGGCCAAAGCTCAGTTTGAACTTAGAATGGCGACTTCTGTAAAGGACAATAAAAAATATTTTTACAAATACATTAATGGTAGAAGGAAGGGTAAGACCAGCCTTAGTTCTTTATTGGATAAGGAAGGGAACTTAGTATCTACAGATGAGGAGAAGGCAGAAGTGCTTAATGCCTACTTTGCCTCAGTTTTTAGTGGGAAGATGACTTGCCTTCAAGATACCTGTCTGTCTGGGTTGATTGATGGTGTCAGGGAGCAGAATGGTCCCCCCATTATCCAAGAGGAGACAGTCAAAGAACTATTGAAATGCTTGGATGTTCATAAATCTATGGGACCTGACGGGATCCACCCCAGGGTAATGAGAGAGCTGGCAGATGAGCTTGCAAAGCCACTCTCCATCATTTACCAACAGTCCTGGCTCACTGGTGAGGTTCCGGATGACTGGAAGCTGGCCCACGTGACACCCATTCACAAAAAGGGTACAAAGGAAGATCCTGGTAATTATAGACCAGTCAGCCTGACCTCAGTACCTGGCAAGATAATGGAACAGTTTATATTAAGTGCCATCATGCAGAATTTACAGGATGGCCAGGGTATCAGACCCAGTCAACATGGGTTTAGGAAGGGTAGGTCATGTTTAACCAACCTGGTTACCTTTTATGACCAAGTAACCCGCCTAGTGGATGCAGGGAAGGCTGTAGATGTTGTTTATTTGGATATCAACAAGGCCTTTGACACTGTCTCCCACAGCATACTCCTAGATAAGCTGGCAGCCCGTGACTTGGATAGGAACACTCTGTGCTGGGTTAGGAGCTGGCTGCATGGCCAGGCCCAGAGAGTGGTGGTGAATGGTGCTACATCCAGCTGGCGGCCAGTCACCAGTGGTGTCCCTCAGGGGTCTGTGCTGGGACCAGTTCTGTTTAATATTTTTATTGATGATATGGACGAGGGTTTAGAGTCTTTCATTAGCAAATTTGCAGATGACACTAAGCTGGGAGCATGTGTCGAACTGTTAGAGGAACGGAGGGCTTTGCAGAGGGACTTGGAACGGTTGGATGGATGGGCAGAATCTAATGGGATGAAGTTCAATAAGTCCAAGTGCCGAGTCCTGCACTTTGGCCACAATAACCCCCTGCAACGTTATAGGCTGGGGACGGTGTGGCTGGACAGTGCTCAGGTGGAAAGGGACCTGGGGGTGCTGGTTGACAGTCGGCTGAACATGAGCCAACAGTGTGCCCAGGTGGCCAAGAAGGCCAATGGCATCCTGGCCAGTATCAAGAATAGTGTGGCCAGCAGGAGCAGGGAGGTCATTCTTCTCCTGTACTCGGCACTGGTGAGGCCACACCTTGAGTATTGTGTCCAATTCTGGGCCCCTCAGTTTAGGAGGGACATTGAGATGCTTGAGCGTGTCCAAAGGAGAGCAACAAGGCTGGTGAGGGGCTTGGAACACAAACCGTATGAGGAGCGACTGAGAGAGCTGGGATTGTTTAGCCTGGAGGAAAGGAGACTCAGAGGTGACCTTATCACTCTCTTCAACTTCCTGAAGAGTGGCTTTGGGGAGCTGGGGGTCAGTCTCTTTCTCCGGGCAACAACAGAGAGAACAAGAGGACACAGTCTCAAACTGCGCCAAGGGAGATACAGGCTAGATTTAAGGAGGAAGTTTTTCACAGAAAGAGTGGTCAAATACTGGAATCATCTTCCCAGGGAGGTGGTGGAGTCACCATCCCTGGATGTGTTCAAAAAAAGACTGGATGTGGCACTTAGTGCCATGACCTAGTTGAGCTGTTAGAACATGGGTTGGACTCGATGATCTTAAAGGTCCCTTCCAACCTAGAAATTCTGTGATTCTGTGATTCTATTGATTGCACTGAGCTAGAGGTGACTACTGGGGATATTTCTCCTCAGAGACACCTTTGGCTCGCAGGCAGTTGCAGTTAGGCACTCGGAATAGGCCCATGCAAAGCAGAAACTCAGTTTACCTCTAGTGGAAAAAGTTCAGGCGATGGTGAAGAGAAAGAGAGCGGGTTCTGCCGGAGGGTTAAATCCAGAGTTTATTCCAGGGTGATACAGTTCTGAATCTCGGTAACTGCTCCAACAGACCACGACCACATGGCTTCAACGCCTTTTAAGCTCACAGGGAGGTGGGAGGGAGAGGATAGGTGAGCCACCAACCAGGTGGGAGGGGGAGGGTCTCAGGGGACAATGACACCTGGACAGGCCAATGACTCCAGGTCTGAAAAGCATCTTTTGAACTTCTGCCAATCACACGATGCCCTTGCTGGAATGTGGAACTTGACAGACAGCAATTAGGAATAGGGCAGGGGGAAGGCGAGGAGGAAGTAGTCACAGCTGAGGGACAGGATTTAGCTTTACATCACAACACACAGCAAACCTCTTCTTCAAAGATCTGAAAGTGGTCACAGACATGACTATGAATCTGGATCTGAACACTGCAAGTGTGAAGGTAGAGGAAGTGCAGCTGCTTAAGAGATTGATTACCTAGTACGAAACCTAAAGAAAGAATTTAATGTTACAGCTGGACTCTCTGCTGGAGTGCTTCTATGATAATAACTGAAGAAAGCCACAAGACTAGCAGTCTGGATAAAGGAGGCATATAAGCAGTTAGAAAACAAAAACGCAGGATCCTGAAGAGACACATGTCTTGTAGGTGATCACATACAGAGATGGTAAAGCATATGAAAGCCAGCTGTAAATACTATAACAATACCTTAGAAATAATTCTTATCACAAAAACCAGTAGATTCATATTAATATATCAGCAGCAAGTGTCTGAGGAAGTTAAGACAATATTTTTCTTTTTAAATATTAATGTAATATTAATAACAGTTACTATTTATCAAAATCTCCTATAAAAGACAAAACCAGCGGAGACTAATGAAGAATAAAACCTTCGATAAAATTGATGATGTAACAAACTGCATCTTCTTTCACTCACGAAAAGGTGTTTATCGGGGTCTCATCTCAGTTATTTTAATTGAAGCTGTCTTATCTCTCTAGAAGAATAGCTACATATCTTACAGTTTAGACAAATAACTTTAAACAAAACTTAGGATAAGTTTTATTAAACAACACAAACTTGGAATGAATGAATTCTGATAGCAAGGAATAATAAACTTAATTTTAAACAAATATCAAAGTGACAAAATGTAACCTAAGGGCACTTAGACCTAAATGTAGTGAAATTTGACTTTGCTTGATCTTATCAACACTCAGCTTATCGAATGTTTTTATTTAGAAACATTCAAGTTCCCTGAGTTGACAGTACTGATTTGCATAGTGTTTTCCCTTTTTGCATCTAGGACATCAGTTAGGTTACTTTATATTTTTTGTGGGCTCTGAGCAATATTTGCTTATATGTCCAGGCTTCCCACATCTGAAGCATATTTTGATGGCTTCTGTTCGCATTGTGGCAATGGCTTGTGTGAGGTGGTCTATGGATGAAATTAATGGCTCAGGTATCCCTTGTCTTATTTCTGTATCTGTGCCCTCTGGACTTCCTGCTGGTTGGGTTTGCAGGACTACTTTATCTGAGTAATCACTTGATTGAAAATTCAAAAAGTCTCTGGTATCTGGAGGAAATAAATTTGTTTCTTGCTTCGGATATAGTTGAGCTGCATCCTGTAGATTTGTTTCTTCTGCCTGTGCTTCTGTATAAAACTTTTTGTCTTCCCTTTTCTTTGCAATAGAAGCAGCCAGAGATGGCACTGTAGTTGGAGGTTGGTAGTCTCGATGGTCACAAAACTGAGTCTGCTGCACTGCGCATGCTCGGCACAGGGGGCCGCCACCCTGTTGTACGTCAACTTTCTGTAGGAGGCTGCCATTTTGTTGTACAGCAACTCCCTGTAAGGCACCACCAGTTTGTCCCAATGGAGCATGCTCAGTAACGATATAAAAGATCTTGGCACAGCCTTCCAGTTTTGCAACCAAGACACCCACGTTTTTGCTTGAATTTTCAATTAAAAGTTCAGGGACGCTGCTGCCTTTTTCAGGGCTATTATTCCTGACATTGTTAATAGTAATAAAATGGTTATAAAAATAGTAATATAATTAGAGTAATAATAATTTGGACTGTCGCTATGGAACACGAAAGAACACAGGTGCACACCGCTGCTCTCAAGATGAAGAGCAAAAGGAAAGTTTATTTTCTGACTCCAACATTTATAGTTTTCCAAAAGTGACAGTGGATTGGAGGGTGACAGTGCCGCTTCTCCAATGACACTGGACAAACCAACAGTCCATCAAATTTCTCCTCCTCCATAAAAGAATGCAAAACAATGTGTTATTTACAGAAGGTGTGTGAGAAAGTTCTCTACAAGAATGTCAACATCAGAAGGCTTAGAAAATCTTAAAAAATCAGGGTGACATTGGACAATTTGGATTAGGACAATATGAGACAATAAAAACAAAGAGTTACAGACTTCTGGGTACCTTTTTCTGGGCAGCATAAGCCCAAAAAAGGGCACCTGTTAACAGAGGATTGACCCTTAAAAACAATAGCCTGTTGCATATTCATACATCTCATACATGATGCCTAAATTCCATTCAAATACAGGATTCTGTCTCATCATCTTAATCCTAACGGTGTCATTGTGCCTGAGCGAGGCGGGAAGAAGTTAGTTTCTTGTGATAATGGTGCAATAAATTCTTTTTCTCTGAAAGATTTAGGTGTCCTCTGGCTGCTATCTCGCTGCGAGTCCTTTCTTTAAAAAAAAGTATCCTACATAGTATAGTTTCTATATTAACATTTTTTTATAACCTAAAACTATATTTAACACACTACTTAAGAGAATACAGCATTACTTTCTAACATAACACATATAACATTAATTTTAATATTTGTGAGAAGCCAATAATAAAATACACATTTTTCATAGTATTAAAATTTGTAATCTTGGAAAGTGAAAAGCAAGTAAGAAACAGCCACAGAATAGAACAGAGCAGAAAGAGAGCAGACTGCAGGATATAGCAGGAGGGGAGGAGAGAGAGAAACTCCGGGGGGATCTCAAATCATTTCCCGAACCAACCCGAAAGACAGAAACCCCAGGGGAGCAGGAGGGAGCCAGCCAGGCCAGCCATTTTCCGCCCCCCCACCCACCTTTGGAGAGGGAGCAGACTCATCCCGGCCAGGCTTGTCTGAAAGCCACTCCTCCTAGATCATTAACCCCAGAGATTTCCCCTCGGTTTCCTCTCAAAAGCAGCCTCCCACCAAAAAAATCAGTGAATTTTGGCAGTAAAATTGAAAAAAGCCAAGCAGACTCTATGCTCTATGGGGGGGGGGGGGGGCACGTGGCAGACGCCATTATGGCCACCATCCTCCTCGGGCTCCCAGAATTCCATTTCCAAGTCGTCATTAAGCTCCTGCCTATCAGATGAGGGACACACCTCTTTTGTGGGCCTAGCCCGATCGGTCTGCCTGCCCATTCCCCGGGACGACATGCCCCCTCACTGCTGAGCGTGGGAACCGGATGTAGTGCCCCAGAAGTGACCCCATCAGAAATGGTGGCGCCCATATCAGCAGAACAGCCAGATTGAAACAAAAGTTATTACTACGCCCCCCAGTGTAGTCCCCAAAAATCTGAGGAAGAGTTTCATACACCGGGAGGCACAGATACCTGGCACAGGATAAGAAAGGATGCAGTCTGAAATAAACAGGCAGGAGATCTTTCTCCTTTTTAATGCCTTTATTAAAAGTGACCAGCTTAAGGTTGGGAGGCTTGACGGGTCCGTGGTCTGCTGTCGTCACTCCCTGGAGTGGCTCAGAGGAGGAGGAAAGTGCATCTCTGTCCACTAGGAGGCAGAGCTGGGGGTCCCGTCCTCGCGAATGCAATGGGGTATACCCAGTGTTCCACTTTCTGAGTTTGCCATCCCGGGTCCTGGCCCATAGCTGATGTACTCTGTGCTTAGGGCGAGGGACAACCAAAGTTCTCAGCATGTCTGCAGGCTCTGGACTCTTGCCCCTGATGTCCAGACACTACTTTGATCTCTTAATTCTATATTGGCTCCCCGCTCTTGGGGTTTTTTTTCAGTAAGTGTGGTGGGGGTCCTTTCCTGTTGCACTCTGGGTTTGACGTAATTAGCATGGACTCCTGAGGTCTCCTCCCTTCCCACCGTCTGGGGGGGGGGAGGGGGGAATGCCATCCTCCTGGCAGCAGGCAAGGGTGGTACTGAGAAAGGAGAATTCTCAACAATAGATGGTTAACGACTTGATACTTAACATGTGATTGCAACATTCAGCTAACAAAGAACCTTCCTAGGCCAGCAGGCCAGCAATCAACTCTCAAATTAACTTGTAATTCTGCAACCCTTTTTTTAAAAAAATGAGTAACTCTTTTTACTCATGACACAGTCCAGGAAGGAGAGTGGAAAATTGCATTGAAGCTGAAAGTGTTTCCTGTAAGGTATACTGCGGGGGCCGTGCCCCGACCATAATGGCAACAGATAAACTTTGCAGAATTAAAAGAGATATGCAAAGCATCCCGTTTGTATGGGAGGGAATCTGCATATTTCAGAGGTCTGTTACAAGCCACCTTTGGAGCAAATGTATTCACTCCTCATGATTTAAAACAGCTGTGTACATCTTTGCTGCCTCCAACAGAGTATTCTCTGTGGGAACTGGCATAGAAACGTTTATTAAACAACCTTTTAAGAGGTTATGCAGGAACTCCAGCTACTGCAAATAACACTCTAGATCAGCTCTCAGAAAAAGGAGCTCACACAGGTCCACAGGGACAAGCCAGGGTACTCTATAGACAAATCCTCCAGGATTTCAAAGAAACTGCAAAGACTGCCCTGTTCCAGGTGCCTGATGGGAACATACCAGAACTAGATTTCACAGAAATAAAACAAGGGATGGATGAGCCATACATTAAGGTTTTGGACCATTTAAAAATGGCACTGGATAAGCAAATTCCAATAGATCGTGCCAGACAGAGTTATTAAAAGGGCTTGTAATATCTAATGCAAATCCAACCTGCAAAAAAAATATTACGTGCATTGCCACAAGACCATGAGCCCACCCTAACACAGCTAGTGGAGGCTTGCAGTTGCCCGGGTACCCCTGAACATGCAGCAGCCATGCAGGCAGAGGTGCTAGCTAATGCCATCACAACAACTCAGGAAAACACCCTAAAGCAGCAGGAAAAAGCTGTAGAAATTCAGACACAAACCCAAGCAGACGCTCTAACAGCATTTAAAGGGGCAATTGAAAACCAACAGATTCCAAAGGATACATGCTATTCCTGTGCTCAAAGAGGGCATTTTAAAAGGGAATGTCCAAGAATGCGAAGGAGGCCACCTCCAAGAAACAGTGGATTCAGAGGTCTCTATCAAAATACTAACAGTTTTCACCCAGTACAAGGTTGTCCATGCCATCTGCCGGGAAACGTACAGCCGAGCATGGCTCAGTGGCGTGCCATGACACAAGAACCACTGTACCACGGGCTAGAGACCACCACAGGCCACCAAGTTCAGAACTGCAGCAAATCATTGCAGTACTACTGAGCACAATGTCCCCAGGTACCGGATAGGAGCTGTCTACAGCCCAGCCAGTGATGCTAACAAATGCCATTGCTCACACAATATCCACAGGTCAACTGGGACCTGAACCACAACCACATCAGTTCTTAATAGAGGGAGCGAACAGATCGCATGCAGAAGGTTTCTATATCATTCCAACTGTGTTATCTGTCACTTGTTCACAGGAAATTACAGTGTTAGCTTTATGTCCAGACCCTCCATGCTTTTTACCCAAAAGATTAACCGTAGCACAAGCTTTTCTCCTATCAGAGTCACGGAGCAATACATCTGTCATTGCTTGGACCAGGCACATCAGCCGCAGGGGGCCTCAACTCACCTGTGCCCTGAAGCACCTCGGGAAAACCATCACCATCGTTGGCCTGGTAGATACCGGAGCAGACGTCACTCTGATATTGAAATCAAAATGGCCACAGGACTGGATCATTGTACCCACAATGGACCAACTGGCAGGTATTGTTGGTCACTGTAAAAGCTACCGTAGCTTGCACTCTGTCACATTTGAGGGACTCGAAGGTTGTGTTGCCACCACAAGACCATTCATTGTAAGAGCTGATATAGTTCTTTGGGGAAGAGACATTCTCTCGCAATGGGGTCTGTGAATAGAAACAGATTTTAAACAAAGGCTGTTGATGGACATAACACACTAAAACTCACATGGATATCTAATACACCCGTCTGGGTCAGCCAGTGGCTCTTACCAGAAGAGAAACTTGATGCGTTAGAGCAGTTGGTACAGGAACAGTTAAACAAAGGTCACCTAACTCCAACTACCAGCCCCTGGAACACTCCAGTTTTTGTAATCAAAAAACCAAACAGCGGGAAGTAGAGGTTATTGCAGGATCTCAGAAAAGTTAACCAAGTGATTCAAGAAATGGGTTCTTTACAACCAGGTTTACCTTCTCCTGTTATGATTCCAAAGGATTGGAAGTTAACTGTTATTGATTTAAAAGACTGTTTTTTCAATATTCGTTTGCATCCAGATGACGCACCAAGATTTGCCTTTTCCATCCCATCAATAAATCAGCAGGCCTCTTTAAAAAGATACCATTGGCTCATACTTCCTCAAGGTATGTGAAATTCTCCAAGTATATGCAGGTAGTTTGTAGCAAAAATAGAATAACCAAATTCCCTCATCTTGCATTATATGGATGATATTTTAGTAGCAGCAAAGGACCAAGCATCAATGCAGGAGACACCAGATCAGGTCAATTCATCCGTGGAGAAAGCAGGACTCACAGTAGCAAAGGAAAAAACACAGACACTTCCTCCCTGGAAATATTTAGGATACAGAATCACAGAACAAACTGTAACTCTGCAACCACTCCAACTAAGGACAAATCCAAAGTCACTGAAGGAAGTGCAGCAGCTGGCAGGGACTCTGAACTAGCTTTGTTCACTACTAGGCATTTCAAACCTGGACCTAGCCCCTCTGTCTGATCTATTGAAGGGAGACAGCTTTAAACTCACCACGAGAATTCAACAAAGAAGCCCAAAATGCTTTCGATAAAGTCATGGGAGCCATCCAGTCACGCCAGGCTCATCGGTATAATCCTAACTTGCCTTTTTCTTGGCAGTTTTAGGAGAGAATCCACAGCTTCATGGTCTAATATTCCAGTGGGATGTAGAGAAGAAGGACCATCTGATAATCTTAGAATGGGTTTTCCTATCATGTCAGCTGGGTAAAACTATAACAACTTCCCCTGAAATTATATAACAATTGATTATCAAGGCTAGATCCTGAATGTTTTCCCTTGCAGGAAAGGATTTTGCAGAAATCTTTCTGCCTGTCACATCTATTTGGAATGGTTGATTCAAAATTCAGAGATCATGCAATTTGCCCTAGAAAATTTTACAGGAAAAATTTCAGTCAGTTGTACCAAACATGAGCTATTAAGTTAATCTTTAAAATTAATTAATAAGCCCTTAAGAAGTCATGCACCCCTAGATGCAATCACATTTTTTACAGATGGTTCTGGAAAGTCAAAAAAATCTGTGATTGCTTGGCAAAATCCAATAACCAAAAAATGGGAATCAGATATTGAGGAAGTAGTTGGTTCTGCACAGATTACAGAGCTAACACCAGTCATAAGGGTCTTTTCAAAATTCACATTTCCTTTTAATTTAGTAACGGATTCAATTTATGTTGCAGGTGTAGTGGAGAGAGTAGAAGGATCTCTGCTAAAACAGGTTTCCAATGACCAGCTATACAGTTTACTCAAAAAACTAATCTTCCTTCTTTCCATTCAACAGGAACCTTTCTTCATAATGCACGTTCGTTCACATTCTTCTCTTCCAGGTTTCTTAGCAGAAGGCAATGCCGTGGCTGATTTGTTAGCCATGCCAATACAGAATGCACTTCCCAATGTTATCGAACAAACCAGAATGAGCCATGCTTTCTATCATCGAAATGCACCTGCTCAAGTAAGAATGTTTAGCATCTCTCAGAATCAGGCTAAAGCAATTGTTCAATCATGTCCAGATTGCCAAAAATTTGCCATACTACAATAGCAACAAGGGTTAACCCTCGAGGCTTAAATAGCCTGCAGATATGGCAAACTGATATAACTCAATATCGGTCATTTGCACGGTTAAAACATATACACTTATCAATAGACATTCTCAGGGGCAATTTTTGCTTCCACACATCAAGGAGAAAAGAGTAGAGATGTAATTAAACATTTCTTACAAGCATTCACATCCCTACGTATTCTTCAAGAAGTCAAAATGGACAACGGACCAGCCTACATTTCTAACAAACTGCAGGAGTTTTTCAAAACTTGGGGTATCAAACATACTACAGGTATTCCACATTCTTCCACTGGCCAATCTATTGTAGAAAGAGCACACAGGTAACTGAAAATGATCCTTGAAAGACAGAAGGGAGGGACAGAAGTGCTTTCTATGATAGAGAGGCTGAATAAAGCTGTATATGTTTTTAACTTCTTAAATAATTATTTTATGGAGCAGGTAACACCGATTTTCAGACATTTCAGCAATACCAGTCAAGCAAAGCTCAAGGAAAGGCCACCAGTCTTCATCAAGAATCCGGAGACAGGACAGATTTCAGGACTCTATCCTCTTATGACTTGGGGGCAGGGGTTTGCGTGCGTTTCTACAAATGCAGGTCTTCAATGGGTCCCTGCAAAGAATGTCAAGACACAGGTACAGCCAATCTGAGAGCAGCAGAAGACACCGGAAGAACACACAAACAACTGAGCAACAGCTGGAAGCAGAGACTGTTTTCTAAGTTTGCACTAGTTAAAATTGTTTAAAAGAGAGTTTTGCACTGAAAAAGTTCTTTAAGTTATTGTTGTTGTGTCAAAAAGTTATAAACCTACCTCTATGTTCAAATTATATATAGCCAGAAATTTGAGGCTTGCCTGGAAAACACTTCACCGAAGTTAAGATAGAAGATTAGAACGAAATTTAAAAATTATTGGCATAACTACAAATTGTCGACAAGGGTGAGACTTTTTCAGTTTATGTTCCTTTCTCCTCTTTCCTTTTTAGATATATAGAAAGGGTGAGATGTAGAAATGTGCCCCCTGTTGACGGAGTGACAAAACTATCATTTGTCCCCTCAAAAAGGAAAGAAGCCCAGAAGTTTCTCTCCTTGATTAGATGAAAAAGGCACCTCATAGGCCTGGGGGACTTCACCTCAAACTTAAGGATAGCTAATTGGACAGGAGCTAAAAAGTCCTGCCTGGGCAATTTACTAGAGAAAGAAGAGAACAAAGAAACTAATCACTTTTGTGAGGTGTTTTACCAGGAGCAGGAACCTCTTGCGCCTGGATCGTTTTTTCTCTGCAAAGAGTCTGTTATTTTGCCTTTTATTAAACCTATTTGTTTCCAACACTGCAACAGAAGCCATTCTTCTGATTTTATGCCTCTGAAGGTAGCTGAGCTATCTTGGGTGAGTAATAGACCTCCAAGAGCTTATGAGACCTGGCTCGAGGAGGCTCTTATTACTCTGTGATACAAGGAAACAGGAGAAATGCAAGTGAGGAAGATAGCAGTAGTGAGGGTGAATCAGTGACACTGGTATCTCACTGAACTCGGTCAAAGCTCGCCCCGATCCTGTCTAAAACAGGAAAAGACAGGGGCAGACAAAAGCGGACTGTGATTGCCCCCTTGAGACAAGGAGTAGGAGCGGAGGGGCTGGTGTTTCCTAAGGTACCTTTCTCTCCTGCGGATTTGGTAATTTGGAAACAATCAGCTGGGACTTATAGGGAAAATCCTGATAAAGTGGCAAGGGTGGTAAAAATTATTATGAAAACTCAGAATCCAGACTGGGATGATATACAAGTAATATTAGATACTTTAATGGATTCTACTGAGAAAGAGATGGTGCTTAGGGCAGCCAAGGAAAGAGTGAGAGAAGATATCAGAAATAAGCTGGTGACAGGGACTCTAGATTATAATTTTCCAACCAAGGGTCCAGGGTGGGATCCTAATACACCTGAGGGTATGCAGAGGCTAAAGAAATATCAGGAGTGGGATCAGATAGGGGTTCAGAACACTATGCCTAAGACTATTAATTGGTCTAAATTGTATGAGGCAAGGCAGGAAAAGAAACAATCCCCTAATGCCTTTTTGGAAAGGCTTTAGGAAGCAGTGAGAAAATATACTGACCCCCAAATAGATACACAGCAGGCAAAAAGTTAAGGTTGCCCTTATCATCCTTTGCCAGTCACAGGATGACATTAGGAAAAAGTTACAGAAACTAGAGGGAGGGGAATTAAGGAACCTAGATAAACTGCTTGAGGTGGCCTGGAAAGTTTATAATAACAGGGAGAAAGAGATTAACAAAAAACAGGGGCAAAGTCTCTTGGCAGTATTACAAGGGAATTCAAGGGGAAGTGGTAGAGATGGCCAAGGTGGCAGGATTATGGGGGGGGGTGGGTTTGGCAGGGGCCGTGGAGGACCAGTCATGCAAGGATTAGGCTTAAATCAGCAGCTGACTAGAATCGGAACAAAAATCAATACAGGAATCTGTAGTAACTATACAATTAGGGGATAAAGAAGTAAAATTCCTGGTGGATACGGGGGCCACGTATTCTATACTAAATTATTTGAAAGGGGAAATTGGGGACAAAACAACGACAATAGCTGGAGCCACAGGGAAGGAGGAAAATCTGCCATTCTTGCAACCCTTAGATTTGTGTTTTGGGAACAGGGTTTTAACGCATGAATTCTTATATGTGCCTGAGTGTCCAATTCCACTTTTAAGGAGAGATTTGTTGGCAAAACTTGATGTGGCAATAACCTTTGAGAATGGGGAACTTTTAATGGAAATAGCCGAGTCAAAGACAGGACAAATTCTAATGATAAAAGAAAAACTGGTTCCTACCATCCCTAGGGAAGTAGAAGATGCAGTAACCCCCTCTGTGTGGGAAACAGATATACCAGGAAAATCTAAATTGGTACAACCAGTACATGTGGAATTAAAAGAAGGGGCAAGGGCTGTACAGGTCAAACAGTATCCCATGAAACCAGAAGCATGGCAAGGAATAGCAAAGACTATTGATAAATTCTTAACATATCAAATTCTAGAAGAATGTGAATCAGATTATAATACACCAGTATTCCTGGTAAAGGAACCAAATTGTGAGTATAGACTAGTGCAGGATTTGAGAGCAATAAATGAAATAACTAAAGACATTTATCCAGTGGTTGCCAATCCCTACACATTGTTGACATTAGTAAAAGAGATGTATAAATGGTTTACCATAACTGATCTAAAAGATGCCCTTTTCTGCATCCCTCTTGACAAAGCAAGTAGGAAACTGCCTTTGAATGGGAAAATCCAGGGAATGGAAGAAAAACCCAGCTCACCTGGACATGGCTTCCACAAGGATACAAGAACAGTCCGACTCTATTCGGAAACCAGCTGGCGAAGGAGCTTGAGATTTGGACTGAGAATGGGCAAGTACCAAGAGACCAATACCTGTTGTTGCAGTATGTTGATGATATACTAATAGCTACAGAAGAAAAAAGCAACCTGCATAAAGGTAACCATCGAGATTTTAAATTCACTGGGAATGGGAGGATATAAAGTATCCAGAGAAAAGGCACAAATTTCCCGACAGACTGTGATCTACCTGGGATGTGAAATCTCACAAGGGCAGCGAAAACTAGGTACTAACCGTATTCAAGCTATTTGTGCTATTCCAGAGCCCCAGAATCTACACGAGCTGCAGGTCTTCCTTGGTATGGCAGGGTGGTGTCACCTGTGGATCATGGACTATGGACTAATTGCGAAACCCCTGTACAAAGCCCAGAAGACACAGTCATTCACCTGGGGCAAACAACAGAAAGAAGCCTTCCTAAAATTAAAAGAAGCACTGATGACTGCTCCACCACTAGGGTTACCTGATCTGTCTAAAGATTTTCAGCTGTTTGTACATGAAAGGCTGTGCCTAGCACTGGAAATCCTGATTTGTAGCAGACGCAGGGCTGGCTACGGCTCCGTGGAGGGATGTTTAGAGATAGGTATTTGCTGAGTCATAGGAATTGAACCAGGAGTCCTCACTCTGGTCCTCCTTATCTCTCTGTGACCCCATAGGCTAGTTTCCCTAACCCTTACAATTGCTCAGTTTTCAATTCTCCCTAACCCTATAAAAGAGGCTGTCTGGACTCATATTCTTTAGAAGAGCAGCTTCAAAACCCTCCACGAGACCCTCAGAATAAACCATTGTGGAACACTTAGCCGCCTTCTCCTCTCTCTGTCGTCTGCCTTCCAGGAGCCATGGCCAGCCACAGCCCCTATGAGCAAGCTGAGAGCTGAAATCATAAAAGAGCTGATTTTCAATGAGAGCTGAAAATCACTAAGCTTGCTAGGGGCCACGGCTGTGCCGCAGTCTGGCCTAGGGCACCCCAGCCTCCAGAGGGCTGAGGTGTCCGGCCTAGAGACTGCTTGCCTGGGGCGCTTACCCTACGGGGAACCAGCTATCCGGCTAAGACGCTAACCCCTGTGGCTTCATTTATTTTACACTGACCCAACATTTGGAGAACTGGAAAAGGCCGGTGGGCTATTTTTCCAAACAACTTGACAACGTAAGTGCCGGATGGCCTTCATGTCTGTGGGCAGTCGCAGCCACTGTGATGCTGATACAAGAAGCCAGGAAGCTTACTATGGGAAGACACATAGATGTTTATGTACCACACATGGTAACCACTGTTTTAGAGCAAAAAGAGGGGCATTGGCTATCTCCAAGCAGGATGATAAAGTTCCAGGTAATCCTGACTGAGCAGGATGATGTCACATTAAAGACAACTAACTTTTTTAATCCAGCCTTGTTTCTAGGTACCACAACTGAAGACGGCCCATTAGAGCATGACTGTGTGGAAGTAACAGAGTACACTTATTCAGCAAGACAAGACCTGAAAGACATCTGGCTAGAGCAACCAGAGTGGGTGTTATTCACAGATGGAAGCAGCTTCATGGAGAATGGAACCAGATACGCTGAACATGCAGTAACAACAATCAGTACAGTAGTGAAGGCAAAAGCATTACCACCAAATAGTAATAGTAATAGTTCTGCCCAGAAGGCAGAACTGGTTGCCTTAACCAGAGCACTAGAATTGAGTGAAGGGAAAAGGGTAAAAGTATGGACTGACTCAAAATATGCTTTTGGAGTGGTGCATGTACACGGAGCACTGTGGAAAGAAAGAGGACTACTGTCTTCTCAAGGTACACACATTAAACATCAAGATGCAGTCCTGCAATTGATAAAAGCAGTACAAAAACCTGAACAAGTAGCAATTATACACTGTAAAGCACACCAATCAGGAAGCTCCAAAATTTGTGAGGGAAATTGAAAGGCGAACTGGACAGCCCGACAGGTTGCTCGAGAAGTGCAAACAACAATGGCATGGATACCTTTAAAACTTAATGCATCTCAATTCAATTTGCCTCCAAACCTGAAATATGCAGTAGAAGATGAGAGACTGGGCCGTTTGTTAAATGCACAAAAGAATTCGGAAGGGTGGTATGTAACTACACAAGGGCAAATAGTGGTACCCCCCTTGATAATAAGAGAAGTTCTACAAATTAAACATAACGAATGTCATTGGGGTGCAGAGGTGTTGGTAAAATTTCTAAAGTGAAGTTTAATCTCGGTATGGATGTTAACAATGGCAAAATCAGTAATGTCAAAATGTGAGATCTGCTTGAAAAACAACCCAGTGGCTCGGTGACAGGCAGAGCTTGGAAGGATTCAGGTTGGAATAGAACCAGGAGACTATTGGCAGGTGGATTTTGTAGAATTACCAAGAACTCAAGGATACAAATATCTGTTAGTGGGGGTTGACACATTTTCTGGATGGCCAGAAGCCCTTCCCTGTCACACAAACCAAGCAAAAGAAACAGTTAAGTGGTTACTACAAGAGATTATTCCCAGATTCGGGATGCCTCTAGGGATCCCATCAGATAGGGGGACACATTTTATAGACACTGTAGTAAGAGAAGGAAGTAGATTTCTGGGAATAATTTGGGACCTCCACACCATGGAGACCACAATCAAGTGGAAAGGTAGAGAGGATGAATCAGACACTAAGGAGGCAAATCAGTAAAATATGCCAAGAAGCCAAACTGCAGTGGCCACAGGCTTTACCAATAGCACTGAGGATTCAGATAAAACCTAGGAGTGGAATAACAGTAAGTCCCTATAAGATATTGTATGGGAAACCATATGAATCTCCTGAACCTAACCCAAATGTACATATCCTGGGAAAACAGGATGTGTATAATTATGTTCTGTCTCTCGGGAAAACTTTAGCTCGGCTTCGGAGCACCCTCATGTGGAATAGGCCGCTGACTCTCGAGAATCCAGTTCACAACATATACCCAGGAGATGAAGTGTACATTAAGACTTGGAACAAAGAACCATTAAAAGAGAGGTGGAATGGACCCTATCAGGTACTGCTGACCACTTTTACAGCAGTCAAAGTGGCTGGAGTGGATCCCTGGATATACTACACCTGAGTGAAGAAAGTCCGTCCTGGACAGTGGACTGCACAAACTGTAGGACCAACAAAGCTGCAGATAAGATGTGTTTCACTGTTTCAAATATTATCAGTAGTTGTGCCAATGCTCACTTTATGGTTATTAATGTCTTTGGGATGTGAAATGCAAAAAGATCAACTAACCACTCTTCATTCTAGAATTAAGAGGGAGGTACAGGCAGAAACACAGGTGATAAAGGTTTCCAATGCAATTTGAGCTGAGAATGCAATGATTGGATTAGTCAAAGACTTTGCCAAAACACAAAGCATCAGCAGAATAACTGCCTGTCTGCCAATACTGAAGGCAGCAGGAGACCCAATAAGTTGGGGAATCATAACATCAAAATTACCTGAAATACAAAAGAACAAAACAATTACATGTAAACAGGTACCGGAGTCGAGGCAAGTAGTCAGAGAAACCTAGAAAGTAACAGGGGAGTGGATGAGGCCTCTGATGAAACGGGACTGTATTTTAAGTCATGGCACAGTAGGACAAATCATAGAGTGGTGGGTTAAAGATCAAGGCATCACAAATTGGGAATGCTTCTTGCCACACTATAAAAAGATTAGAGAGAATATCACAGAGACCACTCTGGTGAGGAAGTGCGAGGAAAAAGATTGGAAAGGTCAAATGGAGCACTGGGACAGTGCGTGGTCCATGAGTATACTTCAAAAATTCCAATACATGGCAAACACCCCTTGGTGCATTAAATGGGAAGGCTCTGAGAATGAAACAGATCCAGCAGTAGCGAACACTGCTACTAGTAGTAGAATGAAGGCAGACAAAGTAAGTTGGTGGGCATGTAATAAAACTTATGATTGCAGTTCTGATGACAAAGAGATAAATGCCACCACTGGCAGTAGCCTTACAAATTGGTTGTGCCTGCAGAGGGATCAAGCACAAAGAAGGTAAAGGAAATTATAAGATACTAGTGGGATGCAGTAAAAGTACAATCCGAAGTCTAGGACAATTTGTATGGGCAACAAGAGATGGTACCTGGACAACACATCTGCTTGTAGACAGGAAAGTAAAAGAATCATGTTCTTAGTAATTTGGTTAGTTTACAGCATCCTAAAAGGAGAAATACAGCAAAAGACATCCTGGAACCGAAAGATAATGAAGGCACTGACACAGGACAAGAATTCACATCCGTCATCTTCAGGTCCTCCAGTTCGTGACAGCATCCATGACAATGTTTATAACAACCACGGATTTGAAGATGAACATCATGTATAAACTCAGAAGCCAAAAGACTGTATCAAGTGAAAGCATTTACACTTATTATAGTGAAGTAAAAATACTTTCAAAGGAGGGAATGATAGTATAGGGATAAAATGTTTCTAAAATCATGGCACATTCAGGGGAGTTGGAAAGAAAGGTTAGGCCTGGTAGGCCTTGGGAAAATGTTAGGCTTTACTGCATCATGCAAAACTGCACCTGTATAATCGTTTAATGACTATGATAAATTATATGATTGTTAAATGTGATGATTGTTTGGTAATTGGACATAATTATTGTTTAATTGTAACAAGAATCATGAGAAATGATGTTTGGGGTGTTTGATGGACATTACAAAAATCCATGCCTGGATGAAATCAATGTATACAATAGAACAATATAAGTTTAATAATTAATATTGTAAGTCTCTGCCCGAAGTTTCTCTCATCTGCCTCATGATTATCATGAAAGGACAGAAACTGGGACCACCAAAGAGACCCTGGTCGGAATTCTGGCCTTGCTTGAAATGGTTGCTTGACAAGATCCTGAGAACCCTGCTGGTTTGCCAAGCTATTGTTTGCAGGTGTGTTTGCTGCCATGGAACATTGAGTCTAGTAAGGGGAAGCGACTTGCCCTGAATGCTTGCACCCACTTCATGGTTCCTGCTCCAATAGGTTGTGAATTTCCCCCACCTCTTGGCCAAATGGTCTTTCTGGGGGAACCTTTGGTGGTCTCCCGCAGAGAATCCCTCATCTGCTTTTCAACCACTATGACGGATGGACTGAGATGGACGAAGCCTGCTTTCAAGGACTGAGACATGAGACCCCTATATCAAAGCTCCTCCCTCCCAAGGACTGAGATTTAAACCCCTAACACGGGGGAGGGGGAGAGCCGACCTGACCAAAAACGAGATTTTGCCAAGCACTACCTGATCACTCGACCAAGAAGACAATGGCTCTTGCTTACTGCTGAGAACATGGACTACCTGTTACATCTATTCTTTATTGTATTTGTTTCCCCCCTCGCAATTTTCATTAGAGTTACCTGTTCCCCCTGCAATAGTTTAACATAATAAAAACCTCTGAGTTAGCTAGAGATTTCAAGATCTCCCCGACGTAACAGGCGGATCCTCGGCCAGACTGAAAAAGGACTTAGTCCCCATATTTGGTAGCTATAAACCAACCCCCCCCCCCTTCTCTATCTTTTTCCTCTCATTAATCCCTCTATTGCATTAAATAAAAGGTGCATTTGTTTTGATTATTACTGAAATCCCCACTGTGTTGTGTTTTGCACTCTGAGATCAGTAAAATGAACCATCACGACTCCCATTTGTAGAGCGGATTGTGACATATGTAGTTATAAAACAATAAGGGTATAAAAACATGTTCATCCCAAACCCATGTCGGAGTCAGATTTGGGTCTGTACCCCTGACACCCAGAGCTCTCCAATAAAAGCACCTGCATATAATAATTTTGTGATTACATGTTTCTGAACGCTAACAATATCCGCTGGTATAAAAGCCGTGGGGCTGCAAGAGCCCACGTGGGGGGGGGGGGGGTTACGGCAGTTGCCCTAGCACGCCAAAAAGCACCAGGGTGTGAGACCCCAGTGGCGAAAGAGTAGAAAGGCGAACTCACTCACATAGGAGTTCCCGGACTGCAGGCGGAGTTTTTTTATTGCTTCTGGCCTGCCAGAAAGTAAGGGTTTTTTTCCTTCTTTAGCTCTCTTTCTCTCTCTTTTTCTCTCTCTCTTTTAACTTGCTTTTTCTCTTTCTAACAGATCAGAGAGGCAGGCTCTTGTCGGGAGAGCCTGTGGTTAGAAAGGCGGGCTCTGTTGGGGGAAGGCCTGTGATCGGCTGGTCAGGATGGGACTATGGGCAAGTAGGGAATCCCCAAGGGGAGAAGTAGAAATTGAGGAAGTACCAATAGGTATACCCCCAGATAGCCCACTGGGAAGGAAACTAGACTGGTAGAAATATGACCCCAACACCAGAGATAAGGATGAGCTCAAAATTATTCAGTACTGCATGGTAGAATGAACCAGAAGGGAAATTAGGAGGGACCATGTATACTGGCTGAGATATGGATCAGATAAAAGATGGCTATGTCCATGTTCTGGTTTGAAAGCAAAACCAGTGAGACTCCAAGTCAGAAATACAATTTATTAGGAAAAGGGGAAAAACCAAAATACATGCAATAATACAAAAGAAAAACCACTGAAAGAGTCAGAATACAACCTGACACCCTGCTACTTAGGGTGGTGGTAGCAGTCCAGATGAAAAGGTATTGTTGAAGTGGTGACCCTGTAGAAATGATCTGGTAGCTCTTGTCCTCTGGAAACCAGTGGGTAAGGGCAGTCGTTCCTCTGAGAATCCAGTGGAAAGACTGACTGTTCTGTCCCAAAACCCAGATTATATCCAGGTGGGGATGCTTAGCTCCTCCCCCCTGTGCAGAGCATCTCACAATGGGCTGTTATCGGTCTGAGTCATGCAGTGGGTCCTTGATTGCCCATTAAACAGAAATGGCTCCTGGAGGGAGTCATGCAGCAAGGTATTGATGGGCCCATTAACAGGAGATAAGGAAGAAACAATGCCCCTCCTGGTTTCAGCAGCTCTTGAGGATGGGAATAGAATACATCTTTATATTGTAACCTAGGACAGTCTGGCATTAAACATTTGTGTAAGAGGTAAGAAAGCATTCAACCAAGAAGAGAGTAACTATGCTGCCTACTGGGAAGGGGAGATTTCACCCTCAAAGGTGAGCGTTTTTAAAGTATCAGAAAATAAAGAATAAGACCCACTAGAACACTTACCCCCGCCACCTCCAGTAGCCCCAACCGCGCCTCCCTTGCCTCCTGATAGGCCTAATCAAAACACTAGAAACAGAGTGGCACAATGAGAGGAAAACAGATCAAGGGATTGGAGCTAAGCAGTGGGACTATATTCTCTGAGACAGGTACCACTAGGTGGGGTGCAGGGAGGAACTGGATTCATAACCGTACCTCTCAATTCCTCTGACATGAGAATGTTCAAGAAAGAATTAAAAGGATTACTAGAAGACCCTATTAGATTAGCGGAACAATTAGACCAATTTTTAGGCCCCAATATTTATATGTAGGAAGAAATGCAATCAATAATGGCCATGTTATTTACACCAGAGGAAAGACAGATTATCTGGGTGGCTGGTATACGGATATGGAAAAGGGAGCACATGCAAGGACCTCCTGGAGATCTGAAAATGCCCACAGTGTGCCCTAATTTGGACCACAACAGCACCAGGGGAAGGCAAAACATAGAGGAGCATAGAGCATTAATTATAAGGAGTATTAAAGAAGTGGCCCCACAGGGCCAAAATACTCATAAAACATTTGATGAACGACAAAAGAGAGAGGAACCCCAACAGAGTGGCTAGAAAGACTGAGGAAAAATATGAGGCAGTATTCAGGTATCAACCCTGAAACAGCAGCTGCACTGATCTTACTAAAAACATATTTTGCCACCCATGTATGGCTAGATATACAGAGAAAATTGGAGAAATTAGACAACTGACAAGAAAAGGAATTAGAGGATCTCTTAAGAGAAGCACAGAAAGTATACGTCAAGAGGGATGAAGAAAAAGCAAAGGAAAAGGCCACAGTAATTTTAACTGCCATTAAAGACATATTTGTTTTTATTGTAAAAAAAATAGACATTTCAAGACAAATTGACCCCAAAGGGAAGGGGACCTGATGAGTCGTTAAAACCGAAGATCATGGACAAAGACTCTAACTAGTCAAAGTTAGAAAGTGGTATGTTTATTAACACCGGCGGGTGGCACGGGAGTCCTCCCTGAATGGCGTGACTGTGCTGTGTCACTCTAGGACACGAAATAAAATGACACAGATACTGGAATCTCCAAGGTAAAAAAGAGGGCAGTTTAATTTCTGACTCCAACATTTATAGATTTCCAAAAGTGATAGGGGATTGGAGGATGACAGTGCCACCTCTCCAATGACACTGGACAAACCAACATCAAATTTCTCCTCCTCCGTAAAAGAATGCAAAACAGTAAGTATTTACAGAAAAGCGCATGAGAAAGTTTGTTACAAGAATGTAAACATCAGAAGGCTTAGAAGAACTTTAAAAAAAAGGGTGACAGTGCTGTACAAGGTGCTTTGCCCTCTATTTATTTCCTGAGATCTTACATACAATACATATGCATAACCCCAGCACCTCCCATCCTCGCTCTGTATTAAAATGAGGTTTTTAGTCCTTCACACGAGCTCAATTCTTCTCTTGAATTGGGTCGGTGGGCTCGAATTAGGTCAGTGGTTGTAAGGGATGAAGTCAGGAACATCTTCATCAGGTCTCTGGCACAATCCAAGGCCCCCTGCTTTGTGATTGATTGACATAAAGCCCAGGTGCTAACCCTTGTTCTACTGGTTTCAATATGTTCTTATAACGGTTCACTTACTCCACTTCCTTCTAAAAACAAGCTCATAATAGCAAACAGTACAACAATCAGCTCTAGCTTAAGTACCTAATAATCATTAACCTATCGTCTACGTATTTAACATACATCCTGATCACTATGAATTGCTTCTAACCCTCAGCCGAAAACTTAACTTTTTGAAATCATGCTTCATTTCCCCACTTTTAATAGTAAATTCTTTTACTATTATATAGATTCTTCTTCATCTAGCCAAGCTGTGCGGTAGGTGTCTCTTAAAACTGTACTATATGCTCTTGATAGTGAAGTTAAAGCTGCTACTTGCCACAACATTCTCTAATTCTAAACAAGTTTTATAACAGAAAAAATCTAACTTGTACCAACTAAAATAAATAAAACAATAATTGGATGAACCAAGGTATTGAGCAAACTGGTTGCTGCTGGTGACCACCCAAAAAGCACATCCCACCAGTGGTGGGATGGGCCTTCCTCTAATCATTTAAACACTCTCCGTATAGTCTCTGTGTCATGGTGTATTGTAATCAAACTTCTCTTTTTTTCATCTCTAATTTCTTTAAGAATTTTTTTAATTCACTATGTTTCAACAATTGGGTAACCAAAGTTAAGTTCATCTCTATAGGCACGGGCAATATTTCTTGGACAGTAGTCAAGTTCACCTTTATATGCTGGTACAATACAACAGGTGCCTGATAGGAAAAATCACATCCCTCAATTTTGACAAAGTTACAAATGCACAAGTTAAACTGAGTTTCATTCACAGTAATCTCATCCACCATTACAGTGGGGCATGTTGTCCTGAGACAGACACAACCTTGTCCTGTATACATGTCGTGGTTTGAGAGGAAGTGAGTTTTTTGGGATGCTGTGGTCAAACCAATAGGTGCTCAGATTTGAATATTGGCACCTGGTATGGCCACTGAGGACATGGATACGCCTCTGAGAACACAGGGGGCTTAAAAGCTGAGAACTCCAAGGGGGAAGTTCTTGTGGGTTCCATCTGTGAAGGAGAGATCAGACCTCCCCTGCCCGGCTCTGAGCTGGGCGGGGGAGGGGAAGCCACGAGGCCTGACTGAGGTAGGCCGAGCCTGGGACAGAGAAGGAAGGTGAAAGCCCCTTCAAGATCAAAGGGTGGAGGAACCCTGAGAAGCTTTGGGCAGCCCCGCCCCCCCCCCCCCCCCCCCCCCCCCCCCCGGAGCGAGAGAGAGAGAGAGAGAGAGAGAGAGAGAGAGAGAGAGAGAGAGAGCTGGTGTCTGTTCCTGTGCCACCTTGAAATTTGATAGCACGGCCGGTGTGAAGGAGAGGGGGGGGTTGTGGTGAGGTGCCCGGCTGGGCAGCTGTGGAAGTTCTGGACAGGCAGAGCCTGAGACTTTTAACCCTTTTCTTGGATGCTGGAAACCTTGAAAATGCTGATTCCTCCTGGAGTTGAATGAGAAGAGAGACAGAGATAAGAGGAAATGGGCCACGAGAGAAGCTGAAAAGAATCTTAGGTGGGAGGAGGTGATGGAGTGGCCTTTGGCTGGACTTTTCTTGTATGGCCATGGACAGAACCATTTTTTTCCTATGACACAGAGTCTGCATTTAGGGGGGAGGCAATGGCTTGGAGCCAAGAGAGTGCAGTGATGTGATGTGAAGGAGGGCGTGAACAGAGACGACGGCTGAGGAGGGTCGTGGTGGTGCCCTCCGTCTCCAGGGAAGAAGAAGAAGATGATGATCTCTGTTCTCGAGACCCCTCAGCCCCAGGGGGTGAAATTTGGGGGGGGACAGGTGTCCCAAAAGTGAGAGACTGTGCTCTTTTTAGAACTGGGCAAAGCACCCTTTAAAAAGGAAAACCCTAGAAGCAGCTCTGGTCCATGTGCAGTGGTGAGAGCAGTGGGCATGGAAGGAGGATGTTACGATAGCAAAATGATCTCCGGGCGGTGCCATGTATGACATGGAAACACAAGAGGTTTCAGCTGTGTTTCCAGGAGAAGCCTATGGTACAAGAGGGACTCCTCTCTCCTTGATGAACTGAGAATTGATTATCTGAAGGGTGGTGATGGAATGAGAGTTGGTGATCTGAGGGGTGAATGTATTGGAAATTTGGTGGGGGGGAGGAGGAATGTTTTTGGAAGGTTTTCATCCTGAGTTCTGTGTGTTTTCTTTTATAGTTGTAGGTTAATAAAGTTTTTTACCTTTTTATTTCCTAAGCTGGAGCCTGCTTTGCTCTATTTCTGATCACATCTCACAGCAGACACCAGGGAGGAAGGATTTTCATGGGACACTGGCATTGCGCCAGGCTCAAACCATGACAATACACAAGCAAGGTTGTCTGGTTAATGGGATGCATTTCAAAGTGACAAATGCTTTGCTCTGTATCCAAACAAATATCTTTATCATCACCTACATTAACTTCACATACAAACCCAAATCATTCCTTCATTGGGTAGGGCTCTAAGTTAATAGTTCGCTACCTTCCTTCAACTTTTCGTGCCCACATTCTGTGTTTAAAAGGATACAGTATGGTCCCCTCATGATTTAGTCCTAAAGGAAAAATTGGATATATCAAACTTACTGATGCATCATATATGGTTAAAACAAAAGCTGTTACCATACTTGTCATGGGATTATAAGTAAAATTAACTAAAACTCACCAGGACTGAAGTTCCTTTTCTAAATCTGAGGCATTATCCCAAACAACTTTAAGAATTTCGGCAGGGAATATGCCTTCTCTCCTATCCCTAATGACTGAGGCCGCCGCTGATTGCATCCATAATTGTGCCTGTGTACACTCGAGAGCCAAAGAAATGTTTTCGCTAGCTGTGCCTAAGGTATTAATTATCAATTGATGATCTTGCTCTTCCATATTTTCCTATTCTGGTAATATTTTGGACAACTTCCACAGGCTGGTACCTAATTCCAATAGGGAAAACTGTAAAAGTTGTTGCAATTTAACCATATCATTGCCAATTACAGTCAATTTGTTCATTAATACTTCTGAATCCATTGTGTTTAGAACCCCTAGTCCCATTCTCAATATCTCAGTAAGGTCTCTCTTTTGTCTGGACATACAAGGAATACGCTTCTGCAGCTAGGTGGTCCGATCTATAGAAGAGATCCTTAAAAATGGAGCACACTCAGGCCAAATGGCAGAGGCATTCACTTGCATTGCCATCTCTACCCGTTTTACTGACCATTTTGGATTAGCTAGCAATTTTTGAATTCCTGTCTTCTTAACAGCATATGGCTCAATTTTGGTAATTATGGGAACTATGGGTTTTAAAGTAATTTGAGTAGCCATGGTTTCTCTTAGTGTTGGCACTGGTTGAGTTTTCTTAACCCCATCTTTTCGGGAATCAATACAAATTTGAGTTATATTATAATCAATCTTAAAATCCTTAATTGCACAACCTTCTATTGTGAGCTTAAACTCGGAAGACTTGGTTAAGCATTTGCCACAGCATTCAGGACAAATTCAAATAGATTTCATGGGTTCTTGATGAGATTAATGAAATCTATCCTGAACAAACACATATTCACACCTCTAAACATTTCTTCTTTCCTACACAGTTGCATTTGTAACTTTTAGTATCTGACCCAGAGACCTACGGGAGTCGAAATCATAGGCTTTCCCTTGGCACTTATATATACCAGTCACAGGCACTTATATATACCAGTCACATTATATGTAAGTGGTACTGCATTAGCTGTGGCTATAGCATTAGTCACAAATGCCGCAACTCTCTAAGTTACACTTACTTGATTACCTATTACAACTACAAGCCTTTTTATTTTTTGGAGGATTGTTAAACTATGCTTATAATTTCACCCACACTCTATTTATTTTCCCAAGAAAGTTTTAATTTCAGTTCGTTGTCACCCGATATAACTTCCTAAAGTCCCTCAGGAGCTTTCTTCACTCGGGAGTGATGGATCCAGGCACTCTGTTATTTAATCTTGATTGCAGTAAAGGTGGTGAGGAGCACTTGGAGTGGTCCCTCCCACTGTGGTTCCAGAGGCTTTTCTGCAAAAGAGTTAACATATACATAATCTTCAGGCTGTACATCATGTACTGGTCCATCTAATTCTCTGCTTTGAGCTCCAGTCACATGTTTCTTAATTTCTCTAAGTTGTTTGTTTAGGGCCACCATATATCTGTGTAGGGTTTCTTCCCTTACTTGAGTAGGTGTTGTCCCTTCTTGAATTCTATATGGCCTTCCATACAATATTTCAAAGGGACTTAATTTTTCTTTTATTCTTTGCTTGGTCCTAATTTGTAATAATGCTAATGGAAGAGCCTGGGGCTAAGGTAACTTTGCTTCTTGTCCTAGTCTTATTATTTGCTGCCTAATCAAGTGATTAATTTTCTCCATTTGGCCACTTGACTGAGGATGATATGGAGTACGAAGTTCCCAGTCTATGCCTAAATGATGGCTAATTTGCTGCACAATTTTTGAAATAAAATGTGGCCTCCTATCTGAAGACATTGTCACTGGGACTCCAAAACGTGATATTATTTCTTATAACAATGCTTTGGCTACCTCCCATGCTTTGGCAGTTCTCGTAGGGAAAGCTTCTGGCCACCCTGAAAAGGTATCTGTTAACACCAGTAGGTATTGATACCTCCCTCTCCTGGGTACTTCTGAAAAATCAATTTGCTATTGCTGCCTAGGTCTTTATCCTCTCCCAATCTGCCCAAGCTTTGGTTTAGGAATATTTTTGGGATTAGTTTGGAGGCAAAGGCTACACTGGGGAGTCACTTGAATCACTGTTACTTTTCAAGTTTCTGGCTATGATTCTGTCTTTTAAATAATTATACAAAGTATCTGTAACAGTCAAAATAGTCGCTAATAAAGTCCAGGGTTAGGAAGCAAAAAGGGCCTTTGCATAGTATCCACAGATGTTTAATTCAGCCACATGGTAAGATGTTCAGGGTCAAAACCAACACCCATGGGGACAGTCCAGGTCCCTGTGCCTTGAGCGGCAGGGGCTGAACAGTAGCATCGGGGCAGAACAAAGATGAGGGCTAGTGGGGGAATAGGGAGGGAGTGGCTGAGGGACATAGGAACAAGAGAAAGAGACAATGGGGTCAGCTTTTGAGGGAAGCTTCTTGTGCCTCCCTAACCCAGGGAATGCCTCTCAGGGTCTCCAAAAGCATCTATTTCCCAATGTGTTTTCTCATGTTCCTCTTTCACCAAGGACCATAGCATATAAGAAGGGTGTGGCAGCAGCTGTCTGGACACAGACTGATACACATAACTTTCTCAGGTCTTTCTGGGGAAGGCTGCAAGAAGATCAGAGAAAAGAATGAGAAACAATTCTTATCTTCACCTGTTATTGTGAACATGTGGAATGTGTTATGGAGATTTGTTTACAAAGGGTGGTTTCTTAATTAGCCAATGGTGATGGTGTTTGGACTGGAGGACCAATTAGGTCTACCTGTATCGTAGCTGTCTATAAAAGCAATGGGTTTCTTCATAATAATATATAATAATAAAGAGATTGATCAGCCTTCTGTGGATCATGGAGTCAATGCTAATTATTGCCCGGCCTGGGGCCTGCTGCGGTGACAGAGGGGATCACAAGCCTTCCTTTCCCTTCATCTGTAATAACCCACCCTTCTTGATTATAAATTCCATTTTCTTTCTCAATAAGCCTCTTTTCTTTTTACTGTACATTGGCTTACCTTCAATAGAAATTTGCCTATCTGGAATTAAGGCTGCTTTAACTGTTTCAACAATTACCTCACCTTTAGCTGCTTCTTTTGCCTTTCTGTCTGCCAACTCATTTTTTTCTTCCAATTCAGAGCTCACTTTTTGGTGTGCCTTGATGTGTATGATGGCTACCTTTTCAGGTAGCTGGACTTCTAACAATTTTATTATTTCTTGTGCATGTTTAATGCTTTTTCCTTGTGAGTTCAACAGTCTTCTTTCTTTCTAGATAGCTCTATGTGCATGGACTACTCCAAATGCATACCTTGAGTCTGTGTAAGTATTAATTTTCTTTCCTTTTGCCAGCTTTAAAGCTCTGGTTAAGGCAATTATTTTAGCCTTCTGTGCCAAGGTGTTGGTTGGTAATGATCTAGACTCTATTACTTCTCGGCTCGTGGTAACCGCATACCCAGCATGTCTTTTTCCGCTGATCACATAACTGCTTCTATCAGTAAACCAGGTCTCAGTGTCCTCGAGAGGGGTGTCCTTCAGATCTGGGCAACTGGAGTAGATAGCTTCGATGGTCTCCAGGCAATCGTGGATCACTGGTTCTCCCATACTACCACTGAGAAAGGAAGCTGGGTTCACAATAATAGTTACTACAATTTCTACATCATCTTGTTCGTCTATTATAGCTTGGCATTTCAAGAATCTCTGCGGGGAAAGCCAATGTCTGCCTTTTACTTCCAAGACTGCTGACACTGTGTGGGACACTAGCACAGTCATCTTTTGGCCTAGGGTGAACTTGCATGCTTCTTGGATGTTCACTGCTACTGCTGCAACGGCTTTGAGGCACCCTGGCCATCCCTTAGCCGCTGCATCCAGCTGCTTAGAGAGGTAGGTTACTGCCCTGTGATACAGGCCCAGGTCTTGTGCTAGTATTCCTAAAGCAATCCCTTGCTTTTTGTGAGAAAAAAAGAATGGTTTACTCACATCTGGAAGTCTCGGGGCTGGAGCTGATATGAGTGCCTTCTTTAGTTGATTGAAGGCTCGTGTTGCTTCTTTTGTCTATTGGAGGTTTCTGTTTCCTTCTGTAATTAAGGAATATAGGGGTTTGACTAACACTCTATAATTATAAATCTACGATCTACAGCACCCTGTAATGTCCAAGAAGGTTCTCAGTTCTTGTACTGTCTGGGGTTTTAGGGTCTGGCATATTGCTTCTTTGCAATCCTGTCTTAAGGTTCTTTGTCTAGCACTAACCTCATAGTCCAAATAAATAACTGTTTGCCTCACTATCTGGGCTTTCTTCTGGGATTCTTGGTACCCCTGTAGGCCCAAAAAGTTTAAGAGGCTTACCATACACTCCACACATGCCTCTTGAGTTTTGGTAGCTATCAGGAATTTGTCCACATACTGTAACAGCTGTCCTTCTCCTGATGGAGCTTCCTAGGATTCCAGATATTTTGCTTGTTCTCCAAATATCGTGGAAGAGTTCTTAAAACCTTGAGGTAGAACTGACCATGTGAGCTGGGTTTTGAGTCCAGTTTTGGGGTTTTCCCATTCAAATGCAAAAATTTTCTGGCTGGCCTCATGGAGAGGAAGGCAAAAGAAAGTGTCTTAAATCTAAAATGGTAAACCGTGTTATTTCAGGTGTTAAACAAGTTAACAAAGTGTAGGGGTTGGTAACTACTTGGTATAAATCCTCAGTTATCTTATTAACAGCTCTTAAATCTTGTACTATTCGGTATGATCCATCAGGCTTTTTAACAGGTAAAATAGGAGTATTGAACTCAGACTGACACACTTTTAATAGCCCTATCTGTAAAAAATTTTCAATTACTGCACTAATCTCTTCTTTGTCTTCCTTCTTTAAGGGATATTGTCTAACTCTAACTGGTTGTTTGTGGATGTGACAGCCTGGTCAGAGAGTGAGAAGACGAGATTCATTTTCTCACAGTGGATTTGTGAGACTTTTTAGGGAGTAGTAGAGAAATGATGATAACTTGTTAGTATAAACAACCTGCAGGTGGTGATTTCCTACTCTGTTTTTCTGTTCTTCTCAAGGACTGTTTGTGAGAAAGATGTTTTTGTTAATTAGCCAATCAAGTAGAATGTGTCAAACCTCTCTATAAAAGAAGAGAATTTTCATATTAAAGGGGTTGTTCTGCAAACCAGCCTTCTGGTGTACTTGTGTCATTTCTTGCTCAACAGTGACAGTTGTTTTCCTTCTTAAGGGTTAACTTGCACTGGGGGTACATTCTTTGGTCTCCCTGGTATGTTAGAAGCCTACACCCTAGGAAATACCTGATCCATTATTTTCCTGTGAATCTCGTCTTCACTTTCAACTTTAGCCTCATTGGTTATTAGCACCAGGCTTAACAATTCCACATACTGTTGGTCCTTAATTTCCAAAGTAATCTCTCTATTTTAAATTATTATTTTTTTGCCTCTAATTGTTCCAAAAAAACTCTACTCAAAAGTGCTGATGGAGCATTGGGCATATATAAGAACTTGTGAATTCCCCATTGTTTCCTAAGTCTATATTTCAATGGCCTACAAAAATAAGCTCTCAGATTGGCCAGTTGCCCCCTTTACCATGACATAATAATCTGTTATTGGTATTAAAGCTTTATTTAACACCGAATATGTTGCCCCTGTGTCTATGAAAAATTCTATTTTTGTTTCTTTGTTCCCTAGTTTCATTATAACCAGAGGGTCTCCTAGGGTAAGATCCTCCAGTCCACCTCAGTCTTCCTTAACATGAACAGCCACTGCTTTTTCTTTTCGATCTCCTTGATCTTCTTTGATCATCACCTTTTCTTCGTTCTGAGCACTGGCTCTTCCAGTATCTTGCAGAATGCACATTGATTCTTCCCTAGGTGAGATGGTCCTTGCCTTAGTAGCCCTTGTCTACGCCTCTCTTTTTTTTCTTCCTTTACTACTGCTACCAATTTTTTCATCCCTTCTTTGCATTTTTCTTCCTGGTTACTAAATACTCTCTATGCTTCTTCTAGCAAAGTCTACGCTGTTGGACCCTGTATCTTCTGAAGTTTGTGTCTAATGTCCCCTGTAGGTTGTCCTAGAAATAAACCCACTAGATGTTGTGTCGCTTCCTCAGACTCAGGATCTAAGGTTGTATGACAATGCATTGCATCCCGCAAATGTTCTAGAAATTCAGAAGGTGTTTCAGAGGGATCTTGATTAATTGTATAGAGGGCAGACCAATTCATTTTTTTAGGAATTGCCCTTTCTTGTGGAGAGCTAGTTACATGACAAAGGCCACGTAGACATGCTCTGGATAGCTGAGAATTGGAAAAGTACTGGACCCAGCTAATCTAAGGCCCTGCACCTGCGAGGACACTGTGGCCTTGAGTATAGCTGTATTATGATAAGAAGATGCTGTAGCTGAGAGAGAGACATGAGAAAAAGGAGATGTAAGTTGTAAAGAATGAAGAAGTAAAAATAACCAATAGACTACTTAGCTTACAGAATATGCATGAGCTTATTACTTGCTGTGCTTAAATGTCTAATACTTTAATCAATAAACGAAGCTTGCTGATTCTCATACTGAGCTGTCCCGAGTCTTCCCTCACTGCGACACTTTCTAACCCCCTAACTATAAAGTCTTGATAATCCTCTAGTTTTCCCATATCATTATTATCATTAGGATCCCAATGTGGATCCTAAAGAGGAAAGACATCTCTCATATCACTCTGTGTTATTCTACAAGCATCTTCTGCTAAACCCCTAGCTACCTTTAAAACCAGTTGTTTTTCTGTCTCAGGGCATCAAACAACAGCTGAAGATCTGACCAATCAGGTTGATGCTGTTTAATCATAAACTTTAATTTCTTTGCAACATCTATTGGGTCACTTCCAAAACATTTAGCAATATTTTCTCAAGCCTCTAAATCCATTGTAGAAAATGGAATTTTAACTAACATTGTTTTCTCATCAGGACCTACTGTCCCCCTCAAAGGTGCTTGTGTAATTTCCTTGGTTTGTTTCTCAGTCCGGGATACTGTAGGACCTTTTGGAGAGGGCTCCTCACTGTCACTATTGGATAGTGAGAGAGATTTAGGAGTAAGTGGAGTAGTCGAAGTGAGGGATAGAGTAGAGGCTGGAGCTGAACTTGAAATAGAAACTGGAGTTGGTTCAACTGTGCTTAAAATTGGAGCTGGAGTTGAAATAGTAATAGCTTTGTTTAGAGCTGGAGTTGAAATAGAAACAGCTTTAATTGGAGTGGGGGATGAAATAAGAGATGGAGTTTGGACAGAGATGTCAGGAGGTAGAATAAGAGCTGGAGCTGGAGTTGAGCTTAATAGCCATCTCGAATTTGCTTCCCCCCCCCCAACCCCCCTTGCCTTCTAGGAGTGGTTCTCACAGATCCCCCAACTCTTGCTCCAGTGAGTCAGCTGGATACACCTTGTCTGGATGTGTGAAGTGTTGATTTATGGAGCATGTACTTCAACATCATTTCAGCCTCCCTCTACTAGCCCTATTATCTTTTTTCAGGGCCAATACTAAGGGGTCAGAGGGGGGGGCCTAATTCTACAATCCCTCTGCCACTCAGGATGGTTCCAGAGTGTCCTAGGGTGACATGATGCTTGTATCCCCAGTCGTCTGTTCTGTTTATGCTGGATGCTATATTCTATGCCTTCAAGACTGGCTCGGACAGTGAAGGCGGGAAGAAGAAGGAGCACAGAGTTTTGTAACAGTTGCACTCTCCCCCATAGTCTGCTGGAACACAAAACTCCACTGTTGTCTGGGCACAGACAGGGCAGAATACAGCGCTCCTTTTGCTTTTTTGTTAGTTTAGCTAGCTAAGGCAGTCCAAGTTTTCCCTGGACTGTTTTTTCTTTCCCTTGTCTTGGAACCATTCAAATCTGCTCTGGACTGGGACCCGGGGAAACACCATGAGCTCGCACTTTGTGGCCACCGGGGTCTACTCTAGGCAGCAGCCTTTCCCAGTGCCAGAGGGACTGATAACAGAGAAACCACTCCTAGGAGAGACTTTCTGAATTTTTCATCTCTTCAGAGTGGTGAATGAATTTTGTCATCCGGTATTGTTCATTTATTGTGCTGGGGAGTGCTTTGCCTGTTAAATAAACAGGTTTTTTCCACTTCTCTCTGAGAAAATTCTTCCCAAATCAGTTCGGGAGAGGGGTCGTGTGGGCTGGCTTTCTGGGGGGGGCCCTTTTAGAGGTTTTCTCCCAAATTTGCCCTAAACCAGGACATGGAGGGAGAAAAACATCTCAGCATATGTCACTCCTTCCCATTTCTGTTTGTCTCAAGAACAACATAAGCTGTAATAAAGTCTCATAGTGTAAAGATCCAGCTGAGGGCCACCTGGCCCCTTCTCCAAGCCTGTAAAGTGGCCACCACTGTGTACAGAATTTTACAAGGGCCTTTTTATTTTCTACCCCACTGTACCTTACTAATTCTTTCTAGTGTGTTAAAATACACCCTAAAGGACTACTTTTAGGGATGTCTTTACTCTGGTTAGTTCCCATCGCTCCTCTTTAACAAAACTAACACTCTTGTTTAGTTGTTGTTATCTCTTTCTTTGCCTTTTGTCTTGCTTCTACCCAAACTTGGCTTCACAGATTCGTAGTCTTTTCACAGTCTCTTTCTCGCACAGCCCACAGCTGAGGTACTAAATGTGACTTTCCACACACCAGCTTTAAAGCCTTTGGTTCTAAATCAACTCAATCAGGGAGCTGTTGACACTGGGTGCGCTCTCTGTACCAGTTAGCAGAAGAACAATAGTAACATCCTGCACAAATCTTACACTGCAATAACACCCACTCACAATAACAAACTCTAGATGCACTAAAAGCTGCAGGAAAATTCTCACAAATACAAGCTATTCTATTCACTCTTTCTTGGCTTTCTAAATTCCCTACAGCCTGTTGCTCCCAATCCAAAGCTTCTAATCTCTTAGCAGACGTCTGATATAAACCTTCTAAATATATTCTCTCATTTCCCCTGTCTATCCACCAGTTTACTGGGTTCACAAACTCTTACAAGTGGAGCTCAAACTACTGAGGCAAAGGAATTCCCTCTATTTGTCTGGCCAGATTGGATTCTCAAACTGAAAGCACCTCTATTCTAATTCTAGCAATCGGCATCTACAAACACAAGCTCTGTGCTTAAAACCACATCCTTATTAAAGGTTTCTACTCTTCTTTACCAAACTGGTCTTGTCCTTTATCTGTCTCTAATTTACTTTATAATGTTCACGTCTACAGCTCTCAGAGACTGATCAACTCTTTCAAATAAACTAATTTTACTGTTTCACACTCAACATACGCTGCACCTATAACTTTTTACACAAGATGACAGTGAAATAAACAGGGCAGGAGATTCTCCTCCTTTTAATGCCTTTATTAAAGTGACCAGCTCGAAGATGGGGGTTTTAGCAGATCCGCGGAGTTCTGCCGCCACTCCCAGCAGTGACTCAGAAGAGGAGGATTTGCAGCTCTGTCCCCAAGGGGGCAGGGCCGGGAGTCCTGTCCTCGCAAGGCAGTAGGGTATACTCAGGGTGTCTCCGTTTGGGTTATCAGTCCAGCGGGTCCTGGGTCTGACTGACATCGTTTTTAGTTAGGGCGAGGAGTGACCGAGGTTTTCAAGTGTCTCTTCCAGCTTCGGACCTCGGCCCTGCTGTCCAGACACCACTCTGACCTTTTAATTCTGTTTCGGCTCGTCTCTTTTGGGGTATTTTCCAGGATTTGGTAAAAGGTCCTGTCCTAAGGTAGTCTGGGTTTGGGGGAAATTTGCATGTCTCCTGAGATGCAAATATCCCCCTCTCCTCTCACCGTCCGAGGGGGGGGTTGTCGTCTTCTTGGCAGCAGGCTAGGGTGGTACTGAAATAAACAAGAATCTTCTACAATTGAGAGTCAAATGACTATACTTAAGGATACTTAACTGGCGGTTACAACATTTCCCTAACAAAGAACTCTAGGCCAACGGTTAACTCTCAGATCAACTCAAAAACTCCTCTGCTGCTCCTTCCCTTAGGAAAAAAAAACGGTAACCTTTTTTTTGTTCATAACAGACAGTGTTGCCTTAAAAATGCACTACAGCTCTAAAACACAACTGAGTCACTCACACAAACTAGCAGCATCACAATCTTTTTTTTCTTGTGGGAAACTCTTACAAACACACGATACTTAACATCTATATTTCAAATTCTACGGGCAGAAACACCTGAACAGCAAAACGCCACCCCTATAATCTCTCGGAGTCTGGACCCATTTGACATGAACACTGAGTGTTACAGTAAACACCGTCCCCCGTAACCAAAGCACACACACATCACAGTTATAACAACCTTAGACCAGGATTTGCTTTTACAACTGCTAGCCTCAAATTGCTAGCAAACCGAGCCCTCTACAGCGCAACAAATGTCAAAATCCCCTTTTGCCAGCAACCAAAGCCCGAGCTCCCCCGGCCTGGTAGAACAGTTCAACAGGTCTCTCTGCTGGCAACCAAATACCACTGACCAGATAGATACTAGCTGCAATTTCAGCTTGCAAGCGCACTACAGAGGCACAAGTTGTGCGTAGGACGTCTCCCATGACTTATTAAATGGCCTTTCCTGACCACATGTGTGCCTTACAGGTCACTGTTTAAAGCCGTTTGAATTTTTAAAGATACTCTTTTGTCCAGAGTTTTAGTAGTCAGGGGTCCTTGTCTGTTGCTGGATGAATGGTCCGGACAGCCAAGCCCACTCTTCTAGGAATATCCTGGGGGCACCCCGCGGGGGTCCACAACTCGAGTTGGTCTCACAGCTGAGTAGAGTCTCCTCTTGGCTTGGCTCGCCAATTGAGTTATTAAAACCGAAGATAATGGACAAAGACTCTCTAACTAGTCAAAGTTAGCAAGTGGTGTGTTTATTAACACCGGCAGGCAGTCGCGCCTTTCGGGACGACTCCCGTGCCTCCTGCTGCTTTTAACGACTCACTGAAAGTTTGTAAGAATGAGCAAAGAGGGGAAGTAGAAAACTAGAAATGTCAAAAACTCTACTTCCTGGGGACAAAATATCATGAGAAACCCATAATAAAATAAGCCCTCAAGAAGAAGAATTTGAATTTTTAGAGAACATGGGAATTAAAAACAAACAACCTGTGTTTAATAAATTAAAAGGGGATATGAGAAGAGTCAGAATACCGGGCATGAAATAAATAGGGCGGGAGATCTTTCTCCTTTTTAATGCCTTTATTAAAAGTGATCAGCTCAGGTTGGGAGGCCCGGTGGGTCTGCCGTCACGTCGTCATCACTCCCAGGAGTGGATCAGAGGAGGAGGAAAGTGCAGCTTTGTCCACTAGGAGGCAGAGCTGGGGGTCCTGTCCTCGCGAGAGCAGTAGGGATACCCCTTGTTTGCTTTTTCGGTTTGAACTTCAGGGTCCCGGCTCTAGTTCACGTCTTTTTATGGCGAGGGGCAAAAAAGGGTCTCAGCGTCTCTGCCGGCTTTGTTCTTCACGTCCAGACATCACTTTGATCTCTTAATTCTGTATTGGCTCGTTGTTTTAGGGGTTTTTGTCTAGGTTTGGTGAGTGGGTCCCTCCCGTGGCATGCTGGATCCGATGTCATTTGCATGTCAATCTTGTCCTTTCACTGTCGGGGTGCCATCTCGCAGGAAACAGCAGGGCGACGCCCAGCAGCAGCCTCTGCGGGACACGGCGATCTAGGCTGGTCCCCGCCCCTGGGGCCCCCCGTGCCACCCCTGCGGGGCTCCGCCCCCCGGCCCTGCCGGGACCCGTGCTTGAGGGGGGGCGCCCCGCCGGTCCCCGGGGCAGGTCTGCACCCCAGGGGCACCACCCGTGGGCCTCCCCGGCCCCGCCGGGACCCGCGCTGAGGGAAGGGGCGTCCCACCACTTCCGGGTCACCCCCGGCACGGGCAGGCCCGCGCCGAAAAGTGGGGGTGGGGCCCCACCTCTCCCGGGCGGCCAGGCAGTGGCGGGGCTGGCTCAGGGCACTATTAAGAACAGGTGATTAAAAGGAAACTGTAAACAGGAGATTACAACATGAAATTATTAGCAATAAATAGTTCGAACTCCAACTTGGCAGCAATTGGTTTAACTTGTGAACTTGGCAACCTTTTAAAAAAATGGGCAGCTTTTTTTTTTTCATAACAGTGCAAGTAGTATGTGCAATAGGGGAAGGGTTTAAAGCATTAATTCATAATGTTAACCCTAGAGGTTATGTACTAATCAAATCATAGAAAGACCAGCTTCCAATCCCTCAGTGGGGAGGTCCCTTCCAGGTACTGCTAACCACTGAATCGACTGTGCAACTCTCAAGCAGAGATGGAGAGATAAAGAAGGACCAAGAAGTCTGAAGAAAAAAAATAAATTCAATCTCCCACCAACCAGCTTGAGGACTGTTTTAAGTAATACTTTAGTTGGAGAGTTTGAACCGTACCTGCCATTGATGTAATTGTCCTGCTTTAAGAGATAGAGATTGCAAGCATCTGTTGAGGGGAGGTACACAGTGAACCTTAAGAGGTACTGAGGTAATATGCTTGGGAAGACAAGAAATAGAGGGTAAGACCGGGTTGGTCCCTGTGTTTTCCACCAAGAAGATTCCATAGCCCTGCTGCAGGCAGCAATCCCGTAAGCATAGTAAAGTAAGAGCAAAAAGACCATGCCAGACCTCTATCATTCCTCAGCTGTCTTTTCCCTTCAACACCCAATACAAGTATAATTAACAACAAGAACTAAACGACAAGACCAAATTGGCCTCTCTACTTTCCACTAAGATATACCTGCTATGGGTAGCAACCCCATAGGCACAGTAGATGAGAGTAAGAAACCATACTGGAACGCTATGATTCCTTTTTGTCTGTCCAACCAATTTGTCAATAAGCAGGCTGAAAGAGAACCTAAGATTGTGTTCTCTCTGTCCTCACCCTCATCAACAGATGCTAACATGACTCATTCAAATTTTTATTTCTGAGAAAAGAGAGTAAATTCTCAGAATCGAAAATAAAGGTTAATTGTTCGAGCCAAATGATGTATGAAAAGAAAAAGAGGGGTTTGTTATAGATGAGTAATGAGTTGGTGGGTCTCACAATTAAGGGGTGAACATTATATGTATGTTAAAAGAAGTTTTATAAATGTATAGTTATGTTACAGCAATGTGTCTCCCCCCAGTATTGTTATCACGAGATAGTCTTGGTAATCTGGGAATTTGGGAAGGTCAGCTTGTTACTATGGTAACACCTGACCTCCAATCAGAATGTAAGAAAGTGACCTCCACCGCTGGACAGCAAGGAAGGAGTTGACTGACAAAACTCTAGGAGGGGCTAGAGATATAAAAGGCAAAGCATCCATTTTGAAGACGAGCCACACGGCTGGCAGCCACAGGTAGAGGCTCCCAGGGCTGTAATTTTTCCTTGTTTAGTCCTTTAATTGAAGGCTTTGTTAAGGTTTAATAAACCTTTAAAATTTTTAAAAGTGAGCAGTCATTTCTCACACAAGTTTGTTGCTTTTCTGCATGCATCAGTTCCTTCTGTGGTGGTTGTCAGTCTTCTGGTGGTCTTTTGATGAGGGCTTCTGTAGTCTTCCTCACATTTAAACTTTTTGCATCTATCTTCAGCGGATGCCTGCTGCTTCTTCTTTTTTCAGTCTAACTTATTTTCAGCTAATTTTGCTGTTTGCGAGTTCTGTTAAAACTTGCTATCTTGGTCTTGATTGCGTTTGTTATCTCACTTGCCCTGCTATCTTGCTTTCTTTGTTATCTTGCTTGCTTTACCTGCACATCTTGTTACAATGTTACTTGTGGTTAGCCTTTTGTTACATGCCACTTAGGATTCACAAAGTAATTTGGAGAGGCTCTATGTCTAGTTTTCTGTATTTCCCTGGAGCTGCCCACACTTCTGGGTTTATTTCAGCAGAAGCCTTCTCAGATATTTTACACAAAGTTACCACTGTGTTAGCCTCCCTGTTGTATTTTACAATACTAATTTGCATTCCCACTTTAGCCATCAAATCTCTCCCCAGTAAATTACAATCACAATTAGGAACAAACAGGAATTCATGCATTTCAAACCTATCCCCCACATCTACTAACAGTGGTTGAATAAAATGCACTCACTTATCTTTTCCACTCACTCCTTGAATAATCAAGGATCTTTTTGACAATTTCCCCCCTTTAACGATAAAACTTAAGGCAGCTTAAGAGTCCCCTGTATCTACCAGGAAACACACCTCCTCTCAATCCAGACCCACCTTAAAAGTTAAAAAGGGCTCCAGTGTCATGGGTCCCTGGTATAATGGGAGTCCCTGACACCCCTAACAATCCATCTCCATTGTCCTCTAGACTTCCTCCTCCTGAAGATCCAGCTGGCTCTGCAGACATTCCCGCTTCCAGTGTCCATCTGCCTTGCAGATAGCACGCTGATTCCTCTCCAACCACTGTTTGGGTTGGCTCTCCCCTGGTGAGGAGGGAATGCTTCTGTTACTTCCTTGTGGCTGACCCCATCTCCTCTGTCCCAGGGGACACCTTTCACCCTGCAGTTTATCCCTGCACGACTGTAAAAACTCTGCCGTCGTCTTTGCGTTTACCTTTTCCTCATCCCTTCTTACATATATCTGCTGTGCTTTTCTAACCAATTTCTCCAGAGGCTTATTCTGCCACTCTTCATCTTCCTGTACTCCTTTCCTTATATCAGGCTGGGCTTTAGTAACCAATTGTACCTTCAGCAATGCGTCAAAGGCTGACCCCTCAGGATCCATCCTCCCTGTGCTTCTGCAAGGCATCCCTAATACCCTCCAGCTTTCCTGGAGGGGCTTTCCTGCTTTTCCTGTTCTAATGACATAGCCTTAGCTATGCTGTTAGTTCTGGGAGCTGCTGATTTGATTGCCCTAATCAAATATGCACGGTAATCACAAAAGCGAGCCAGACTGGCCTGATTATTGGGGTCCCACTAGGGGTCCACCTGGGAGATTGCATCATCCACCATTGGTGCATTGGGTTCAGCCCAGCCCCCCCCCCCACTGCTGCCTGTGAATGTTCATCCTCCCACAGCTGCCAAGCTTTCTATAAAATCATTCATTTCTCTGATGACCCAAACAAATCCCCAAAAGTAAATCCCAGTCCTTCCATGTATAATCTCCATTTCCCCAATATTCCTCTATCTTTTCCCCCATCCCTTTGGGATCATCTAAATATGGGGGTAATGCCTTTTTCAACCCTCTTATATCCTGGGTAGTAAGTGGTACAATTACAAACCCAAACCCTCCTGCTTGACCCCCCAAGGGAACTTGGCATAGTGGCATCTGGTGTACCCCTGTCTCTTGGGTCCAGGGGGCTTCTGATGTCCTAAACTGAGTTCCCCTTCTAGTTCCAGGGGGTGATATAATATGCTGTCCTCCTTCCCTTTCACTGTCATTATCCTCGGGTGGGGCTGTAGGAACAGCATTTCCCTGATCCCTTTGCTCTGGAAGTTGAGGATACAGGAGATCTGCAGCTGGCCTTGGGTCAGCTGGCAAAATTGGAGGACAAGATGGGGGAAGGTGCTGAAAAACATCCCAATCCTCACCATTTTTCTCTTCCTCCCCTTTTTCTTCTTCCTTCTTTCATAACACATAGATCTCTCCTGTTGCTTGTTTTAACCATATCAATCCACATTCCTTTTCAATCGATCCTTTCCAATTCTCCTCTAAATACCACCACATACTGCAACACAAATTAATTCTATCTGTTCCATAAGGTGGCCATTTAAGCCCTGTCACTGTCATGTTTTATGAAAAATCCTTTCCTTAGGATTTTTCCCCTCCTGAGAAACTGAGAGGCCTCAGGAACAAACTAAACAATTCTTATCTGCTGCTGTGGAATGCAACAGGGGGAATCTGTGATTGGCCTCATCAGGCTCTTTCCAATTACGGGCCAATCACAGTTCACCTGTCCGGCCGGTCTCGGTCTGAGAGAAGACCTTTGTTATTCATTCCTTTTCTATTCTTAGCTTAGCCTTCTAGTGAAATCCTTTCCTCTATTCTTTTAGTATAGTTTTAATATATTATCTATCATATAATAATAAATCAAGCCTTCTGATACATGGAGTCAACTTTCTCGTCTCTTCCCTCATCCTGTGACCCATGTGGAAAATACCACAAAGCCCCTATTGCAAATCATACTTTGGCCACACAAAATAATAATATTTTACCATTATTTCCCCAGTCAACTTTAGTGGAATGCATAATCTGTCCCAAGACCTCAGCAGTCTCATCAAGGGACTCTCCAGAGGTATTATGGGATCATTGTCCCATTTGCCAGGACCCCTTCCCGGCTTTACCTTTGCAAACCTCCATGGGTGCCCTGTTTCACCTGTGCTACCCTCCATGGGTGCCCTGTTTCACCTGTGCTACCCTCCATGGGTGCCCTCCCAGGTTTCTCCCCGAAGACCCCATTGTACTCACCAGCCACCACCAAGGGGAGCTGATCACCAAAACTGGGTGAGGCATGCCTTCAGCTCCGCTTGCTGCCCACCACCCCCAGACGGTGGAAATATCCAGGACAAGAGCCCTAAAACTGTCAGGAAAATTAATCCACAAACACCAGAGGTTTATGTCCAAAAAGGAGACAAAGTCCCTTATTCAAATAAAGGGAGAGGTCATGGGGCATTCCCCAGGGGATATCTCAAATTTTTAGAGGATGCAGCCTACTTTTTATCCCAATTTCCCGGACGCATGTCCGTCTCTTTTTCCCCATTGGCTGAGGTACCTGAGAGCAATAGACTTCCCAAAATGCCTAATACCTAAGACCCCCTTCTAATGTATAACCCCCTTTCCTTTTCCTTGTGTCAATCAGTGGAATTCCTATGGGATTTATGGTTCTTCCCATTGTTTCTTTCATCTCTCAGTATCCAATTTTATTTATCAGCAGGTCTACAGTTTATTTGTAAAGACAAATCTCTCTCATTCCATTCATGAATTAGTGGAATCCTTCCCATTGTTTCTTTTATCTCCCAGTGCTAGTTTTATCAACCAGCAAACCCACAGGTTGTTTGTAGAGACAAGTCCCTCATTCCTTTCGGTTATAACTTCTAGTACTTTTCCTGCCCTCTCCCATAGTTTAACAAACCCTTACTAATACATTCTTGAAATTCTGTTTAGTCTTGCTTTTAGTCTAGCAAGGACACTGTGTTTTGCACCATACATCATAGACGCAATAAAGTGTAGGGCTAAAAGATTGCAGGGAGCGGGGGGATGGGCGCTTCAATGGGGCAGAACCCAGAGGGAAATCATCTAACCAAATGGTCTTCTAATTGGACAATATTTGTTATATATACGAATTAACTAATCTTTTGAAATTGTAGAAATACTGTATCATGTGTGTGTATTGCCATATTGTGCACCTGAAAGATTTTAATTAAAGACTTGCTTTTATATTATCATTTTAACACTGTTTGGAAAGGTTTTGTGGTTTATTCCAGGCAAAAGTTTTTGGCATCCCCAGATGGGATAAGGGACCCTATGGAACTTTTCTGAATCAAGTTACATCCCACTGGAACCTTTTCTTCTGCTGGCACCTTTTAAGGCGTTTCCCATGGCGATCTGAGAGTCTCCAGGAGTTCCAAGATCCTGCACAGAAGCAGAAGGTAATATAAAAGCAATTCTTTTTGGTAATTGCTCTGCTAGCAATTGTTTGGGTTTTTTTTTTTTTTTTTTAGAAATAAGGAGGTTTTTGGGACTGGATTACAACCTTTTTGTGGGATCCCTCTGTTTGTAAGGTTAGAAGGTTGTTTGTTCAGTCTTTAAATGTTTGCCCTGATGTGGGGATGGGTGGGCCTACTTGAGGCTTCCAGAGGCCTTTCTCCCCTTTGTGTTTCAGCCAGGGAACTGCAGGCTAACCCCAGCTTGGCTTGGCTTGTGGAAAAGGGGGCAGGGGGATGAACCACACTTTGTTCTGAGACAAGGGTTCTATAGTGCTGTGAGAAACACCTGTCTGTAGTGGTGGTGCCCAGTACTAGGTACTGGTTGTGGCAGGACTGCTGCTCTACCACAGAAGAGCTTATCTGTTCTATCAGCTGGTGAGATAATTCAAGGCATTCTCCCCCTCATATAAATGGATGAGTTAACCCAGGCCAGATAGGCATCCGGTAAAGGAGTTATCTCTGATACCAGAGAGATGGGATACAGTAAACATTCCCTCTTACAAGGGACAACTTCATCGAGAACAAGATGTGGGGAGATAAGCTAGAATTTCTGACACTTCACTTTACAAACTATAAAAGCTACACAAAACTTTCATGGAGGCAGAAGTCTCCTACACACACACAGTAAATGTGTAGGTCTTCTCCCTGAAGTTTGGACGCAAATTTTGCGGTTACTTTTCCAGAAATTGAAGGACTGTGTACTCCATCATCAATTTGGTAGCAAGTCACATTGAATCCTAATCTATACTATTTCTTTGTGAGCTGTAATATAGATACTTTTTATCGTGCACTGTATTTTTTATCTACTAGTAGTTCTTTTTGTTTTATCCTGTGTAGTAAGTAGTCTGTTTAAAGACTTAAGTCTGTTCATCTTGTGTCTATTCAATACATAATTCATTTTGTAATAGACCTAATCAGCCATTCTTAATAACTTGTGAATGAGAGACATTTGGGGTGCAGGCTGCCTCAAACAGAGCTACTGCCAAAAATCTGAGTCAAAGGCAGGACCTGTCTAAGCTCTTGTCTCCATTCCTAACACCAGCTTTGCAACCTCACGTATGCCAGTTTGACTCTCAACACAGTGAAGTGGGTTTTGTTCTCTCTTTTCTTTTTCCTTCACCCTCTCCAGTCAGAGTTTAACCCGGCTTGGCTTGGCTTTTCAAAATTCAGGCAGCTTTTGCTGCTTTTTGGCACAGGCTCACAGGCTGCGCTGCGCAGCTTTGGTCTCCTTGTTGCATGTAGGCAGGCGTTCCTCCCTGCAACGGCACAGCTGAGCCACTGTGAGGTATGTGGCCACCACCATCTTGGTTCTGAGGGGGGGATGGGGGGGCACCCTGCGGTTGTTCACTTGTGATACAGTAACATGCCTTTCCCCTGTGGCTCTTGGTGGCACACAGTGTTAGGAATTTGCCTGGAAACCTGAAGGCGGTGAGTCCTAATCCTGCTCTGGAAGTGTTTTTCTTTTCCTTCCCCTGCCTAAAACGGAACATGGGTTGTGGATGCTCAGAAGATGAAGAAATTCCTATTAATTCTGCTCTAGAGTTATTATTACGACATTGGGTTGCATTGACTAGCTCTAAGATGTCTCTTGAAAGCCAAGAATTGATTAGATTGTCTACGAAGTTGTGGCCATTGCATAATTTAGAGGGAGGAAAGACATGGCCGTGGTATGGGACCCTGGAAAATAACATGATATTTCAACTCCTGTCTTGAAACCTAGGTGATGAACATGTTGTGAGAAATGACTGCTCACTTTAAAATTTTCAAAGGTTTATTAAACCTTTACAAATAAAACTAAGAACTGAATAAGGAAAAAAAAGCAGCGCTGGGAGTGTGACCGACTGCCACAAACTCATCTACAAAATGGCTCCTCTAACTTTTATATCCCTGGTATTGCATCAGCCAAACCTGGTCCCTCCCCAAGTCTACTAGTCAACTTTTCTTTGCTTTCCACTGCTGGAGACTTTCTTGCAACTTGATTGGAGGTGAGGTGTTGTCATGCCATGCCTCCCCAGCAGCAAGCTTTCCCCATTCCTCACTGCCGCATGTAAGGGGCACATGTACACACCCTCCCTCCTCAAGTCCCTGACAACCCTGACAACCAAGGCTGTCCAGTGGTAAGAATACAGAGGGGAGGGGAAGGGGGACTATGGGGAGAACAGGCGGTGTCCAAACAACAAACTACAATAACATAGCCATACATCAATAAAACTTCTTTTAACATATACACAATATTCATCCCTTAATTGTGAGAGCCAATTATCACATTACCCATCTGTAACACTGTGTATATGTAACAAAAGGTTAACCACAAGTAATATTGTAACAAGATATTGTGAATATGCAAGCAAAGAAAACAAAATAATTTTAACAAAACTTGCAAACTGCAAAGTTATCTAAAAACAGACTGAAAAGCAAGAGCACAGAGCATGCGTTGAAGACAAAGGTAAAAAGTTCAAATGTGAGGAAGACTACAAAAGTCTTCATCAAAAAACCACCAGAAGATTGACTGAATTATGCTTTTAAAGGTTTAAGATTTTGTGCTGAGGGTTAGAACCAGTCCATACTGAAGTTAGATACACCAATGCTAGGTTAATAAGATGCTAAAGCTAAAGCTAATTGTTATATTATGAGCTCATTTGTAGAAGGAAGTGGAACAAGTGAACCATTATAGGAACACCTTGAAACCAGTAGAACAACGCCCAGCACCTGGACTCTGTGTTAATCCATCACAAAGCAGGGGGCCTTGGATTGTGCCAGATGGTCACAGAGTCCTGATGAAGACCTTCCGGACTTCATCCCTGGGACTACCAACCCAATTCAAGAGAAGAATTGCGCATGTGTGAAGGTCTGATAATCTCATTTTAATACAAAGCGGGGATGGGAGATGCTGGGGTTATGCATATGTGTTATTTTGGAAAATAAATAGAAGGCAAAATCCTTGTGCGGGGAGGTCGTGTATTTCCGGGACGCCCCCCCCCCCATGCTGCCCGTGGGCATAATAAACATACTACTTTGTAACTTTAACTAGTTAGAGGGCCTTTGTCCGTGATTTTTGGTTTTAATGATTCATGACTGAGACAGAGTAGAAATTATCCAGAGTAGAAATCCATTCCAATTTGGGTAAAAAGTACATCTTTGAATTAAGTTCGTAGCTTGTGAACATAGCTGTTTAGTCTGACTGCCTGTTCTTGCAAAAAAACCTATGTTCGAAGAAACTGCTTCAGCTGAAGGACAGAGATAAGGGGAGACAGAGAGGTTGCGAGAGGCAGGGCACGGTAGGGTGACCCAGGAGTTCTTTCTGTACTTTCTGATAAAAAAACTAGCTGCACGGGTAACTAGCTGCAAGTGTATCACAAAATCAGTGAATGAATACATATGTACTTGTTGTGAAATTCCATGCATATGGATTAGTAAGGAAGATAAAAAGAGATCTGGAGTTCCTAGAGGTACGCATGTCCTTTTAAGGGGAGCGATTCCCACATGCATCCAGCGCTGTACTAAACATACTGGCTTGTCCTGGTTTAGGGCAAATTTGGGAGAAAACCTCCAAAGGGGGCCCTTCCAGAAAGCAAACCCACATGATGTGGTATTTTCGGGGTCCCCAGGACAAAGGGGGAATTGATGAACCTGACTCCATGTTCTTAGAAGGCTAATTTATTATTATGTTATATTATATTATGCTATACTAAAACTATACTAAAGAATAGAGGAAGGATACTTACAGATGGCTTAACAAAATACTAATGAAAAACTCATGACTGCTTCCAGAGTCCCGACACAGCTGGCTGTGATTGGTCATTAAGTAAAAACAATTCACATGAAACCAATCAAACAACAACCTGTTGGATAAACAATCTCCAACCAAATTCCAAAGCAGCAAAATACAGGAGAAGCAATCAGATAATTATTGTTTTCCTTTTTCTCTAAGGCTTCTCAGCTTCCCAGGAGAAGAAATCCTGGAGAAGGGATTTTTCCAGAAAATATGACAGTGACACACATGGGCCCTCCCCCCAACTGATTCGGGAAGGATTCCTCAGAGAGAAGTGGAAAAAACCTGTTTATTTAACAGGCAAAGCACCCCCTAGCACACAAAATGAACAATACCAGATGACAACACTCTTTCACTGCTGTGAAAAAGATGACAAATTCAGAAAGTCTCTCCTGGGAGTGGTCGCTCTGTTATCGGTCCCTCCGGGGCTGGGAATAGCTGCTGCTGCAGGCCACAAGGTGAAAACTCTCAGTGTTTCCCAGGTCCCAGTCTGGAGCAGGCTCAAGTGGTTCCAAGAAAGGGAAAGGGAAAGAAAGACAGTCCAGGGAAAATTCGGACTGCCTAGCTAACCTAACTAACAAGCAGAAGCAAAAGCAATGAGCAAGAGCAATGAGCAAGAGCTGCACTATGTACTGCCCCGTCTGTGTCCTGCCGACCGTTGGGGGAGCAAGCAGACTGATAACAAAACAGAACAAACTTCGCTCTTCAGAGCCAGTCTTGAAGGTACAGAACATAATATCCAGCATAAACAGAACGCACGAATGGGGATACAAGCATCATAACGTCACCTTAGGACACGGCTTTACAACTTTCACAAAAGTTGTGAAGTTTGTTTCCTTTTCTGCAATTTATGATGACCACCACCAAAGGAACTGATGCATGCACAAAAGCAACAAACTGTTTTAGAACCATGACACAGCTTTATGCAAATAGGAGTATGCTAATGATAAGTTATAATCGTGATGTTGCACAGAATGACCTTTAAAATGTACCTGTAGGCTAAAGAAGAATTTGTGTGGCAGAGTGATCCCCTTCACTCCCTGCACTGAATAAACAGATACCTGCTCTATAGCCATCCGACTACAGAGTTTTATTTTCTTGCCTAGTTTTGGGCATCAGTCTATTCTCTGCCACAAACAGAGATAGGATGAAGTTTTATATGGGGAATATTTTTACTCCTTATAAAACATCCAGATTTGCGAAAAGATTATGAATCAAATGAAACTCCAATGGAGCAGCCTGTTATGGTTTTGAAGGGAAAGAAAAAGAGGAGAAGAAACAGTGTAAAGAGCCCCCAAATAGCCAAATCTGTGTCAGAGATCCAGGTATGTTAGACTTAGATTTATTGATAGCTCCGAATTTTAGGGGACTGGGGAATCAGGGACTCGTCAAGATGGGTCCTAGCACGGTGCCACCACCACTGCCATTACAGCCACAACCCGCCTTTTTGCAGCTGCAGCTGGTTTTTTCACAGCCTTTGCTTGGTGGAGCTGCCCAGCCATGCTAACACAGCCGTGGCCCAACCCATCTCCTGCCCCCGGGACCCTACTGTGCTGTGTCCATAGAAGGTGGGGATGTGGGTCTCGTTACCAGTGCTGGGGTGGCTCCCCCAAGCACCACTGTCTCTGTGCCTCTGAGCCGTGGCGTTGCCGATGATGCTAACACAGTTGCCACTTCCACCGTTACAGATGGAAGAGGGTTGGGGGCAGAGGCCCCGGGCCGCTAGCAGTCCTGAGCAAGAGTGAGGGGGTAGGCAGGGACATCCTGAATGCCCCTCCCCTCTTCCCCACCTACACTACCCAGGGTGGGGGAGCGGGGCCCAGTTTTGAGCCAGTCGTTTGGCCTGCTTCATACACGTTCCCCTGTGCTTCCGGGGTGGCACCAGATGGGACCCAGCTTGCACCTGGTGGGGGTACCTCTGATTCTGTGGGCAGGGAAATGATACATGCCCCCAAAATAAAAGAAAGGCAGGCTCATGCTCCCTACTCTCCTCCTCCCTTGAGAAGGCAAACTGCAGAACAAAAAACTATTAAAAGTGAACTCCCATCATAGACTCCAACACCTCCTCTGAAGAGGAGGAAACTGAGGAAAAAACATCTTTTGCAACTGGAAAGAGAAGAGGAAAAAAGGCACAAGAGGCCTAGAAGCCTCCACCCCTGTGGTTGGGCACACCAGATCTAAAAAGGAAGAAGCAGTTAAACAAGCTGCTTGAGACAAGCTATGGGTAGACAGGGTCCTATCTTAATAAGTGTTCCCTTTTCTCTCACTGAGCTGCAGCAGTGGAAGACCTCAGAGAGTATAGAGACAATCCAGAAAAGCTATCTAGATTTGTAGAAAGAGCTATTAAATTACAGAATCCAGACTGGAACAATTTAGATGCTATAATGGATACTTTGCTTGATAGATCTGAGAAAGAGATGATAAGAAGGGCAGTGTCTTATGTTGAAAGATGTGCCTGGGGGTGTGTATTCTATTTGCCATCTGTTAGAGGTGGGGCAGTTATCTTCTGTTAACTGGGCAGTTTTCTTTATCTCTTCCACAACCAATCCTACCTCCAGGAAATATCTTCTGTTAATGGGCCATTGCATCTCGGTGTATGACTGATAAAGTTACATCATTCCATTGTGAGATGCTCCACCCAGGGGTAGGAGCCAAGCATTCCTACCTGGTTATAATCAGAGATTTGAAGACCACATGCAGCCTTTTCCCACTGGATTCCCAGAGGAGCAGCTGTCTTCTCTACTGGATTCCCAGAGGAAGACCAGGCCTATCTATACTACTGCTGGACCTTCAGAGGAAAACTACAACCTTCTACAGGATCACTGCTTCAACAGAACCACATCTGTCACTCCAGGAGGACTGCAGCCATCATTTAATTGGACTGCGACCAATACCCTGATCCAACAGGGTGTCAGGTCATGTACTGACTCTGTCAGTGGTTTTTTTTTTGTTTGTACTATTGCATTTGTAATTTTAGTTTTCCTAGTAAAGAACAGTTATTCCTACTCCCATATCTTTGCCTGAGAGCCTCTTAATTTCAAAACTGTAATAATATGGACTGAGAGGGTTAACATTTTCCATTTCAAGGAAGGCTCCTGCCTTCCTTCGCAGACACCTGTCTTTTCAAACTGAGACAGGCAGTGTGTTCTGTGATTGAGACATAGATAGCAGCTGGTACTATTCAAGGGTCAGTTAATAATTTTTCCCTTCAGAGGATCCAAAGTGGGACCCCAATGTAACAGAGCAAATGAATGGGTTGAAATGATATCAGAATTGGATGGTCTCCGGGATGAGAAATGCTATTCCTAAAGCAATAAATTGGTCAAAATTATACAACATAAAGCAAAATGAAGACGAATCCCCAACAAACTTTTTGAGTAGGCTAATAGAGGCTGCACAAAAGTACACAACTCTAGACCTTGAACCAGCTGAAGGGAAGGCACACTTGGTCTGTTATAGGTCAGTCTACAGACAATATAAGGATAAAACTGTAAAAGGTAGAGCAGAGGGAAGTTCTAGGTAAACTGTTGGACATTGCTTGAAAGGCATATTGAAATAGGGGTTCAAAAACGAGATCTAAAAGATATGGAGAACTGCCACAGGTGTATTAGATGCAAAGGCCAGCATGGCAAGGGAATCAATTGGGAAAAGATATCTAAGGAACCTAAAAAGGGTACTCCTCTGGATAAGAGCCAATGTGCTTTTTGCAAAAAGAAAGGACACTGGAAAAAGGAGTGTTTAATGCTGTAAAAAAAAAAAAAATCTAGACTCAGTTCCCAAACTAGCTATGAATATGGAAGGAGAGGAACCAAAGATTTCTTCCCTAGCAGAGCCTTTGGTTATAGCTAAGCTGGGGAAAGATGAAATTGAGTTTTTGGTGGATACAGAGGAAACATATTCTGCATTAAATACTTTAGAAGGGAAACTGAGTCAAGACACTGTAAAAGTGGTTGGAGCCACAAGGGTATGTGAAACAACATTTTTTTTCCAACCTTTGAAATTTAAATTGGGAAAACACTGGGTGACTCACCAATTCCTCTATATGCCAAACTCTCTTAAGCCTTTGGTGGGTAGGGATATATTGGAAAAATAAGAAGTGGAAATTAAATTTTGGAAAAGGAAGGAGGAGGGGAAATACAAATTCCTGAAACTAAATTCATCAAAGCAGCTGCTATTTTCATACAGGATGATCATGGTGAAATCCCCACAGAAGCTAAAAATATAGTAATTCTATTAGTACGGGCCAGTGATTTTCCTGGGAAGTCCAAACAGGCAGAACCTGTAAGCATTGCACTCAAACCAGGAGCCACACTGGTAAGACAAAAACAATACCCTTTGAAGTTAGAAGGTTGTAGAGGCTTAGGCCCTATGACTGCGAAGTGTTGTTATTATATTGCAAAGGCTCCATGTTGCTAGAGTTTCATACCTCCTTGATGTTTCTCATAGGAAGTTCCTCTAAGCACTGACTCTTCCTTCTTCTCACAATAGCCAACTGACTGCAGTTCCCCCTCAATCACCCAATCCACTCTTTTATAACACTCTTCCTCTTATTGGCTACAGCTGCGGCCTGTTAAAGTCAGGCCTGTTCCTAATTGCTAATAATTGGCTCAGCTGCAACTCCTTAGGGGTAAGATTACTTTCTATACTACCTTTAATTTCCTATATTGTATCCCCCTACAGCAAAGTTCCTTAAATTTGGGTTATTGGTGAATGTGAATCCAAACGCAACATGCCCATCCTGCCAGTAAAAAAGGCAGCTGGCAAAAGCTATAAATTGATGCAGGATTTAAGGGTAATTAACAAAATAACAGAGGATATTCACCTAGTAGTGGCCAACCCATATACCCTTTTGACCACATTGACTGACAACAGGGTGGTTTATTGTGTTAGATCTCAAAGCTGCCACCTTCTGCATTCCTGTAAATAAGAATAGTCAAGAACTTTTTGCTTTCGAGTGGGAAAATCCTGAGACAGGGAGAAGAAGCCAACTCACCTGGACAGTCCTATCCTAGGGTTTCAGGAATAGCCCAACTATATTCAGAAACCAGCAGACAAAAGAATTGGAGAACTGGAGAAGACAAGAACCAGGGGGGGTTGTTTTAAAATATATGGACGATATATTGATTGCTGAAAAAGATCAAGACAACTGCATCAAACTCACTAAGTTTGTCAAACTTTTTGGGACTAAGTGGGTATAGAGTCTTGAAAGAGAAAGTACACATTGCCAAGGAAGCAGTGATTTATTTGGGGCTTGACGTTTTTTGAGGATGTTGGCAACTCAGCAGAGATCAGAAAGAAGCCATCTGTCATCTCCCAGAACCTAGCACTGTGAGAGGAATGCAAACCTTTCTGGGAATCGCAGGTTGGTGTTGCTTATGGATACCAGATTATGGGTTAGTGGTAAAACCTCTGTATGGAGCACTAAAAGCAGCCTATGAGGGAATCATGATATGGACAGATAGTAAGAGACGGATTTCAAACACTGAAACATTCTTTGATGTCAGCTCCAGCATTAGGACTGCCAGACTTAACTAAGCCTTTGGAATTATTCACATATGAGTGACTGAATGTTGCTCTGGGGGTACTGGCCCAGTTTCTTGGAAATCAGCGAAGAGCTGTGGCCTACTTATCAAACTAGCTAGACAATGTTAGCTAAGGGAGGCCTGTGTGTTTGAAAGCTGTGGCAGTTACTGCTATATTGATCGAGGAAGCCTGGAAATTCACCCTTGGGCAACACATTGTAGTATATGCACCCCATGCAGTACTAACTGTACTTGAACAAAAGGGGGGCTCCTGGCTCTCCCCCAGCAGGATGCTTAAGTACCAGGCTGTGTTAACAGAGATAGATGATGATGATGATTTAACGAACCTAGAAAGGAAACAACACATTTTCCACATTTTCAAGACAATATTAGTATAGGAGGTAATATATGGTCTTTATATGGGGGTTTCCAGGGCCAGATATGAAAAATGTCCACAAAATGCTCACCACCCCCACCCCGCCCCCTTCCCCTGGGGTGAATAAAATAGAGTTGTATAAGTTTAGCAAATTAGCATAATTGACAAGAAAACACCAATTAGAGACACAAGGGGTGAGGCAATTTTTCCCTGCTTCAACCCTCTCTGAATCCTGCCCCCCCTTAGATGGGACTAAACTTTAGTGATGAAAATATGTCTTGAAGATCTTGTCTCAACCTTGGTTGCTAGGGAAAAACCAAGATAGAATAGGAGCCTTGGAATGTGTTTTTCCTTTTTGCCTATCAGGGTAGTGAAAAGGTAGGGAAGACTAGCTACTGTGGTAATCACATATACTCTGAACAGAGAGAGACATAATTCTCTCCCAGGATTTTTCTGGGAAGCTGTGAGAAGCTGTGAGAAAGCTCAGAGGAAACAATTCTTATCTCCATTTGCTGCACCTATTGTTGTGCACATGTGGAATGTGTTATGGAGATTGTTTACCAAAGGGTGGTTTCCTAATTGGACACTGCATGGTGTTTTGGATTCATTGACCAATTGGATCCATGTGTGTATCGGACTGTCTGGCAAGGGCAATGGGCTTTTCTTAATAGTATAGTATGGTATAGTATAGTGTAGTAACAATAAAGCAATTGATCAGCCTTCTGCAATCATGGACTCAATGCTCATTATTCCTCATTCAGGGGGCCGCTGCTGCTATAAGCTATGAATACAATAATAAGCTACAGAGTTACAAATAAATGTGTAAAGAATACAGAGAATATCTCAAAGAAGACTAGAGAGAATATATAAAAGAAAAAAGGTACAAATCAATTCGGCATCATGTTACCCCAAATACAACTTCTGTCATCAGTTCTGCTATGTTTCTGTCCTCCACATTGATTGACAGTGTGCCTGAGCATAACTGTTTACAGACAATAGAGGAGGCCTGTTCCAGCAGACCAGACCTAAAGGACATGCCTCTAGAAAATCCAGATTGGGAACTGTATACGGATGGAAGCAGTTTTGCGCGAGAAGGTAAAGGAATGGCAGGTTATGCAGTGACAACCATGGATAAGGTAATAGATGCAAAGGCCTTGCTACAAGAGGTATCATCACCGAAAGCTGAACTGATTGCACTGACAAGAGCTCTAGAACTGAGAAAAGGAAAGAAGGAATTGTATGGACCGATTCTAAACATGCATTTAGTGTAGTACATGCCCATGGAGCCATCTGGAAGGAAAGAGGGCTGCTGACTGCTCAAGGTAATGGAATCAAGTATGCTGAACAGATCCATGCACTCCTGCAGAGTATTTGGAAGCCTACAGAGGTGGCTATTATGCATTGCAAAGCTCATCAAAGGGGGAAAACAACTCCTGAATTAGGGAATCGCTGTGCCAATGAAACAGCAAAAGGGGCTGCAGAACAAGGCATTCTAGCAGTAGCACCAGAAAAAGAAATTGATCTGTCAGGGTTTACCCCAAAGTATGATCAGAAAGACCACCAGTTAATTGAGTGCTTTAAGGTTGAAATCAAAAAAAGTGGATGGGCTGTATCACCAACAGGACAGATTGCAGTCCCACCCCTGCTCCTTCAGGAGATAGCTCTGCGAGAATATTGAAGGTACCCATTGGATAACAGAAAATCTTTTGAAACATCTGTAAAAGGTAGTAATAGGAAGGGGAATGACTGAAATTGTGCAAGCTATAGTAAGCAAGTGTGAAATCTGCTGTTGGAACAATCCTGATATGAGCAAAAGGGTAGTGCTAAGGATGATAAAGTCTGGAGACCTTCCCAGAGACTATCAGCAAATAGATTTTGCTGAGTTACCACACAAAGAAGGATACAAGTATTTACTAGTGTTGGTTGACACTCTCAATGGATCGCCTGAAGCTTATCCCTGTCATGCTAACACAGCAAAAGAAGTGGTAAAAGTTTTGTTCCATCAAACAATTCCATGATTTGGGGCTCCTTTGCAGTTGTCATCAGATAGAGGGCCACAATTTGGTGCAACAGTAGTGGAGGAGGTTAGTCGAATCCTAGGAATTGTTTGGGATCTGCATATTTCCTACAGACTCCAGACAAGTGGCAAAGTTGAACACATGAATGGAAGTCTCAAAACCCAGATTAGCAAACTTTGTCACAAGATATCTATGACATGGGTTCAGGCCTTGCCTATAGCCTTACTGAGAATCCACATACAACCAAGGGGGAGGGAAAACATAAGTCCCTACGAAATATTGTATAGCAGGCCATATCAAACTCCACATATCTCAGGAGTGTGGTGGTTTTGCATGGGAGGTGTGAAAAGTGCATATTATATGATTGGCTCTTTGCAGATATTAAAAGGAATACTATATGTGTTATGTTGTATTTATTAGTAGTACTGTGTTTTTTAAAGTAGTGTGTTAAATATAGTTTTAGGTTATAACAATGTTAAAATAGAAATTATGCAACGTATGATACTTTTTAAAATTAGCTCAAGAAAGGGATGGGATAATCAAGAAATTCTTCACACAGAGAGAGAACAGCAACAAGACACCTAAATCCCCAAGAGAAGAATTATTGCCTCCTTGTTGGAAAGATATTCTGTGCTGTTTTTGTGAGCTAGCAAAGGCCTCCTGAAGAAAAGGAGAAGCCCCATATCTCTTCTGAAGGAAGACCAAGGTTGTCACCATGGAGACAAGATAAAGGAGAGAAAGCTAAGAGATATGGACTCTGGCTAGCTTACAAAGTGACGTGGCTCCCGATCACCTACTGGGAACTTTGTTTCTCTTATATGACCAATGGACACTGAATGTGTATGCTGGATGGGTGTAACTGTCTTAAAAAGTATAAAAGCAACGTTGCAAATAATAAATCTCTCTCTTGCACCTTTTGATGGAGTCGAGTACTTTTGTACCGTGTCGTGCTCTATAGCGACACCTCCTTATCGGAAAAGACCAAATTTCTTTCACCTCCTTCCAGACATTGCAGAGCCAACAAGATTAAGGGGGGGAAGTTTACAACAACCAGAGAACACCCTTTGTTTGAAAATAATTTATGCATCATGTATGAGATATATGAATATGCAACAGGCTATTGCTTTCAAGAGTTAATCCTTTGTTAGCAGGTGTGCTTTTTTAGGAAAGCATCTGAACGTTTGTAATTTTTTGCTATTTTATTGTCCTTTATTGTCCTAACTCTGATTGTCCAAATTCTTATTGATTTAATTTGTATTACTATTTTTATAACCATTTTATTACTATTAAACTTTTAAAATTTTAAAACAAGGGATTGGTGGTTTTCACATTTTGGTGGCAAAACCTGGGAATTAACACCTCACTGCCAGGGCCCCAGGGGAGTCCGAGTGAGGAAGGCGCACCCTGCCCAGTTGGCAGCCTCGCTCTCTTTCTTCTAGCATGATCGGCAGTTGCAGGTTACAACCAGTGGACAAAAAGAAACAATAAAACAAAGAAAAGGGAAAAGGCTCCCTAAAACGGCAGTAATTGGCCCCCTAAGACTAAAAGTGTGCATGAAGGCAAAGACCCGGAAAGGAAAAGGATTTGTAAGTATTTTTCGGGTGAGGTAGATAGAGGATGGGGGGTGGGAAATGAAATGAGTGTGTCTGAGAGGCGGGCTGCTTATCCCAGATCTGCTACATGAGTGAGGAGTCTCCCATGCTGCATTTACGTATTTTCGCCAGAAAAACGGCCAGTAAAGAGACAAAGCGAGTGATAAAAAAAAAGAGTGAGAGAATCCCCCCCGGGAAACTGGGACTGGGTCTCAGGGAAGGGGTGGGATCCCTTGGAGAGAGGGAGCTGAGGGTTTCAGAGCACAATCCACTGGGAAACAGGAAAAAAGGGAGGTGCCCCTAAAAATTCTGCTGCGTTGAGGGATGAGAATGCCTGAGAGCATCCAGGGTTACACCTGCTGGGCTGAGGGATTAATATTCCCAAGAACATCCAGGGTTAAGCAAAACTGAGGGATACCCAAGAGCATCCAGGGCTGGCCAGTAACATTTGAAATTTTAACAGGTGATTTAAAAGTAAAACGTAACTTACTGTTGTCTTGTGTGTGAGAGTGAGTCACAAAATCAGCCTCAGCTTCCCGGGCGAGTGGGGGCCGGGGGGGGGGGCGGGGAGGGGGCTGTGGAAAAAGGTGTCTGTGACCTGCAAACAAGCCATTGTGATTTGCAGAAGGAAAAAACTCCACAACTTTGTAGAAGTTGTAAAGCTGGTATGTTTATTACAGCGCTGGATGCATGTGGGGATCCTTTCTCATAAAGGACATGCGAACCTTTGAGAACTGTTGATCTTTATCTTCTTTATTGGTATATATGCATAGAATTTCACAATAGGTTCATACATATTCATTTTACTGGTTTCTTGTTACACTTGCAGCTAGTTTTTTTATCAGAAAGTACAGAAAGAACTCCTGGGTCATCTTGCTTTGTCTCTTGCAGTCTCAGCTTTGGTTTTTGTCAGTTTTAAAGTTCAAGGGGTCCCTCTTATCTTTCTCACATTTTTCTTTGAGCTGAGATAGTTTTTTTAAACAGCACATTTCACTTAAATCTGAAATGGATTTCTACCCTGGTAAATTTCTATTTTGTTTCCTTCCTCCCTTTCCTAAAAAAATAAGTAAATTTTTTTAATTTAATGCAAATCTTTATGATAATAAGTGCGTCCCAATGCTTTACTATGTACATTTGATAAGGAGGTTTATTAAGCATACACAACTTTTACTAGTATATACAAGCACAGTTTTCTGATCAGTGTTTGGATGAATTTCGAAGTGGCAAATACTTTGTTCGGTGTCCAGACACATATCTTGAGCATTAATCTTAGTTTTTTCTAGTAACACAAGATTCTAGGTGTCCTAGGGTGATGTTATGATGCTTGTATCCCCAGTCGTGTGTTCTGTTTATGCTGGATATTCTATTCTGTGCCTTCAAGACTGGCTGAGAGCGAAGGCGGGGAAAAGAAGAAGAGCAGAGTTTTGATAGCAGGGACTGTACTCCTCCACAGTCTGCTGGAACACTGTTTGTGTCTGGGCACGGACGGGGCAGAACACCGCTCTCCTTTTGCTTTTGAGTTAGTTAGTTAGTTTAGCTAGCTGAGGCAGTCAAGCTTTCCCTGGACTGTTTTTCTTTCCCTTTTATTGGAACCATTCAAACCTGCTCCAGACCAGGACCCTGGGAAACACAGAGGAAACATCATACTTTGCAACCTGCTGCGGCCTACTCTGCAGCCTTTCCCAGCGCCGGAGGGACTGATAACAGAGTGACCACCCATTGGAGAGACTTTCTGAAATTGTCATCTCTTCAGAGCGGCGAATGAGTTTTGTCATCCGGTATTGTTCATTTTGTGTGCTGGGGAGAGCTTTGCCTGTTAGATAAACAGGTTTTCTCCACTTCTGTCCAAGGAATCCTTCTCAAACCGGTTGGGGGGAGGGGATGTGTGGGTTTGCTTTCTGGAGGGGCCCCTTTTGGAGGTTTTCTCCCAAATTTGCCCTAAACCAACCAGGACACTAAGTTTACTGTTTGCTACTTTTTATTTACTTTTCGTGCCTACACCCTATGTTCTGAGGGGCAGAGTACCGTTTTTTTATTATTTAATCTTAGTGCAATGATGGGGTGGATAACATAAACAGTGGCATTACGTATAGTAAGCACAAAGGCAGTGGCTATATTAGAAGCAGGATCATAGGTAAAATTTGCTATAGTCTACTAAGATTGAAACTTTCTTTCAAAATTAATTGCATTATCTTAGACAATCAAATTTTAGCTGGAAAATCACTTTTATCTCCTCATATGGTCAAAGCTGCTTTTGCTTGCATCTATAACTGTGTTTGTATATAACTGAAAGCTAAAAACACATTATCTTAAACTGTACTAAGCGATTCTACTATTAACTTGTGGTCTTGGTTTCTGGCCTTCTACTCTGGCAGTACTTGTGAAATTGACTACTGGCTAGTTCTTCATGCTGATAGAGATGACTGTAAGGGTTGTTTTAATTTTGCTAGACCACTTGTTGCAGTGGCTAGCTTGTTCATTAGTATTTCTGAATCAATTCTATTTAAAACTCTTAATTTTCTCTTTAATATCTCAGTTCTTTTTATTTTGCTCTTGAGGTGTACTTGTCTTTGTAACTATGTTGTCTAGCCTTCAAAGGATGTCTTTAGGAAAGAGGAGCAGGCTGGTTGGATTTTTGAGATGTTAATTTGCATTAGCAATTATAGTATTTATATTAAATTTATATGAGAGCTTTATAGCATCATGAGCTTAAAGATAAGTCACTTCTAGAAGCTGCATTAATGTGAAATTACACTGACAATCTGATTTATTTGGGCTATCACTACTTCTCGGTACTTGTATACAGGAGAGGTTGAGATATTAATTTGATTTGGTCTCTCATGAGGGGTCTTATTGACTACTTGGCATTCTACCTTGATTTTTTTCTCCTCTTATCCCTTGAAGTGTCTACAGTTTTTATTCTTGCCACTCTTGCTTTACATAAACTTGATTTTTGTGGATTACTGCAGTGAGTAGGTTTAAATATTTTATCTTAGAAGGTATACTGATTAAAAGCTTGGGACTAAGGCTATTTAGCATCAGTTTGGATAGAGGTACTCTCTAATTCTGACTCATAATTATCTGTAAATGAAATTACAAACTACCCCCGGCTGCAATAAACTCATTTTGCTCAAGTAAGTTTTAGTCTCAGTTCATTATTTCTTGGTGTTACCTTCTAAAGGGTTTCTGAGGCCTTCTTCATCCAAGAGTGGTGGATCTAGGCATACTGCTCTTTGATTTTGATTGAGGTGAAGGTGGTGAGAAGCACCTGGAATGGTCTTTCTTATTGTGGTTCCAAAGTCTTTTTTGTAAGAGACTTAACATATACATAATCTTTAGGCTGTATGTTATGTACTGGTCTATCTAGTTCTCTGTTCTGAGTTCTAGTTAAATGTCTTCAATTTCTCTGAGCTGTTTACTTAAATGAAATGTGATCCTCTATTTGAGGATATTGTAGCAGGAACTCTGAAATGTGGTATTATTTCTTGTAATATTACCCTGGCCACTTCCCGAGCCTTGATAGTTCTGTTGGGGAATGTTTCTGGCTACTTTGAAAATGTATCTGTTAATAGTAATAAATACAGATACCCCCCTTTCCTTGGGGGTTCTGAAAAGTTAATTTGCTACTGTTGTCTAGGCCTATGGCTTCTCTTAATCTAAGTTTTGGTTTGGGGATACTTTTGGGGTTAGTCTGGAGGTAAAGATCACACTGTTGGGTCACTTGAGTAATAGTGGCATATAAATTCTTGGTAATGATTTTTTCAATTAAATAGGTGTTTAGGGCATCTATTCCTTAGTGTGTTTTTTGGTGCTCTTCTTTTACTAGTGACTACAGTAAATGGGAAGGGATTACTAGTTTCTCTTTAATGGTAGCCCTCCCTTTTTGGTTGTATGTCTCTTTTTGATTTTGATTAGTTTTTTATTTTTCTTATTATATTCCGGCTTACTTGGAATTAGAGCTCTTTGAATAGTTACTTCACTTTTCACTACTTCTTTTGCTTCTTTATTTGCTACTTCATTTCTTTCTTCTAATTTTGAGCTTACTCTCTGGTGTGCTTTAATATATATATGCTAGCTTTTCAGGCAGCTGAACTGCTTCTAGCAGCTGGATTATCTTTTGCTTATGTTTGATGTTCTTTCTTTGTGAGGTTAGTAGTCTCCTTTCTCTCTAGATGGCTCTATGTGCATGTACAACTCTGAATGCATACCTTGAGTCTGTATAGAAGTTTATTTTCTTTCTTTTTCCCATTTCTAAGGTAGGGTCAGTGCAATTATCTCAGCTTTCTGTGCAGAGGTGCTTGTTGGTAAGGGTCTGGATTCTATTCTCTGCAGGTAGCGACTGCATATCTAGCATGTCGCTTTCTACTGGTAGCATAGCTACTCTTGTCAGTGAACTAGGTCTCTGCCTCATCTAAAGGAGTGCTTTCTAAGTCTAGGTGACTGGAGTAAGTAGCTTCAATGTTCTCTAGGCAATTGTGGTGTACTGCTTCTCTTTGATTTCTACTGAGAAAGGAAGCTGCGTTGATAATATTAGTCACTATTATTTCTGCATCATCTTGTTCTACTATGATAGCCTGGTATTTCAGGAACTTCTGTGGTGAAAGCCAGTGTCCACCCTTTACTTTTAGTACTGTAGACACTGTGTGGGACACTAGCATAATAATTTTCTGTCTCAGGGTAAACTTGTGTGTTTCTTGAATATTTAGCACGATTGCTGCTATAACTCTGAGGTAACTTGGCTATCTTTTGGTTGTTGCATCTAGTTGCTTGGAAAAGTAAGCAACTGCTCTCTAATACGGACCTAAGTCTTGAGTTAATATTCCCAGGGCAATTCTTTATTTTTTATGGGAAAATAGAAAGAATGGTTTACTTACATCTGGAAGTCCTAAACCTGGAGCTGACACGTCAGCACTCTTTAGCTGGTGAAAGGCCCGTGTGGCTTCCTTTGTCCGCTGAAGATCTCTGTTTCCATTGGCAATAAGAGCATAGAGGGGTCTGATGAGCAGTCTGTAATTATAAACCCACAGCTGGCACCATCCTGCCATGCCTAAGAAGGTTCGGAGTTCTTTTATTGTCTGGGGTTTCGGGGTTTGGCATATGGCTTCCTTGTGAGCCTGCCCTAAAGTCCATTGCCCAGCACTGACCTCGTACCCCAGGTAGATTACTTTCTGTTTCCCTCCCTGTGCCTTTTTCTTTGATACTCTGTATCCTTGCAGTCCTAAGAAATTCAAAAGGCTTACCGTCCAGGCCACACACGATTCCCTTGTCTGAGTGGCTACTAGAAGATCATCCATGTACTGCAAGAGCCTTCCTTCTTCCTGTGGAGCTTCCCAGGACTCCAGATCTTTTGCAAGTTCTTCCCCAATCAGAGCGAGGGAATTTTTGAAGCCTTGAGGAAGCACAGACCATGTGAGCTGGGTTTTGCGCTCACTTTTAGGGCTTTCCCATTTGAATGCAAAAATTTTCTGTCTGGCTTCGTGGATAGGGAGGCAAAAGAAGGCATATTTCAGGTCTAGACAGGTAAACCAGGTTAGCTCAGGTGTTAGACAAGTTAATAAAGTGTATGGATTTGCTACCACAGGATACAAATCTTCTGTTACCTTATTGACAGCTCTCAAATCCTGTACTATCCGGTATGACCCATCAGATTTCTGAACTGGTAAAATGGGAGTCTTGAAATCAGATTGGCATTCTTTCAGTAACCCTGACGGCAGAAAATTTTCAATTATTGGGCTGATTCCTTCCCTGTCTTCTTTTTTTAGGGGGTACTGCTTAGTTATCACTGGTTGTGTCCCTTCCTTGAGCTTAATTACTATGGGGGAGGCATTTTTTGCCCTCCCTGGTACATCAGAGGCCCTTACCCCAGGAAATACTTGACTTAGTATCTCTTCATCAATTTCCTCCTCAATTTCAATAGCTGTTAAGGTTAAACGTAATACCTCTATGTACTTTTGATCATTCACCTCCAGAGTAACCTCTCCATTTTTGAATGTAATGGCTGCTTGTAACTGCTCCAATAAATCTCTGTCTAAAAGTGCCTTTGGCGAATTGGGCATATGTAAAAACTTATTAATACCCCATTGTTTTCCCAATTTATACCTTAAAGGTTTGCAAAAATATGTCTTTTCAGACTGGCCAGTTGACCTCTGCACTACAACATAATAATTTTCCTCAGGTACTAAAGCTTTATTTAAAACTGAATATGTGGCCCCTGTATCAACCAAAAATTCCACCCTTTTCCCTTCTTCTCCCAGCCTCACTGTTATAACCAGTGGATCTGCTGGGGTAGAATCCCCCGGTCCTCCTCAGTTGTTTTGTACGTGTGCAGCCACTTGTTGGTCACCTCATCTCCGTTCTGGACATTGATCTTTCCAGTGCCCAGTTCTTTTGCAGATTGCACACTGGTTTCTGCCCAGCCAAGGTGGTCCTTGTCTGGGTGGTCCCTGATTGCGTTTTCTTTGCCTTTCCTCCTGTACCACTGCTACCAACTTTTTCATTCCTTGTTTATATCCTTCTTCCTGGTTACTAAATACCCTCCATGCCTCTTCTAGCAAGACTTCAAGGTTTCTCCCTTCCGGCCCCCGAATTTTCTGAAGTTTACGTCTAATATCTCCAGCAGACTGCCCCAAAAATGAATTAATTAGCTGATTCATCCCTATCTCAGACCCTGGATCCAATGATGTATGATGACGCACAGCATCCCTTAAACACTCTAGAAACTCTGACAGAGTCTGGGAAGGCCCCTGCTTAAGGGAATATAAAGCAGACCAATTTATGGTTTTTGGAATAGCTCTTTCCACCCCTGTTGCTATCCACTCTTGATAATCTGCTAATTTCTTTACCTCTGCTGATACATTAGGATCCCATTCTGGGTCTTGGAGGGGGAAGTATTCTTTTACATCTAGCTGCTTGCTCTTGCAGTGATCCTCTGCCAAAGTCACTGCTGTTTTTAAGATCAGCTGTTTTTCTGTTTCAGTGAAAGCATCCAGTAGTAACTGGATGTCAGCCCAATCTGGATTGTGTTGCTTGATAAAATATTGTAGACTTTTGGCAGTAAGTATCGGATCAATATGATAATTCCTAGCAATCCTTTCCCATGCCTCTAAATCAAGAGTGGTAAATGGCACTTTAATCATTAATCTCCCTTCTTCTGGTCCCACTGCCTCTCGCAGAGGGGCCTGTAACACTGCTTGCCTCCTAGTTCTAGATGCAACTGGACTATCAGGAGGGGGGTGGGTTCTAGTGGATGTACCTTCTGAGCCTGAGTCCCCTCCTTTTTGGGGAAGTTCTCTTCCTCTTAATCCTCATCCTCAACCTCCCTTATCCTAGGAGGAGCTTTTATCAAATCAAATGTATCTTGTTCTTGCCCCTCAGAATGATAAACCTTGTCTGATCTCATACACCGTTGTCCTATACTACATGCTGAACAACAATATTTTATTTGCCCCCTCTTTGCCTTGTTTTCCTTTTCAAGGGCTAACACCTGTGGGTCAGAGGGAGCTCTGATCCCACAGTCTCTTTGCCATTCTTGGTGATTTCTTAAAACAAAAAGCATATCAGCATATGAAACCTCATCCCATTTACCTTCCTGTCTTAAAAACAACATTAACTGCAATAAGGTATTATAATCTAAAGTTCCAGTGGGTGGCCACTGCCACTTCGCTCCATCCTCTAACCTGTATAATGGCCACCAGCACATGCAATATTGGATTAGAACTTTTTTATTCTCAAAGCCCCCCCCCCCCACTGGTGACTTCCTTCCAGTGGGCTAAGATGCATCCCAAAGAGCTATCCGAAGGAACTTCTTTGCTCTGGTTAGTTCCCATCATCTCCTCCTTGTCTTATCTCGCTTCTACCAAAACCTCTCTTCACAGAGCTTCACAGTCGTTTCCCAGTTTTCCTCCCACACACAACTCCAGGTGGCAGATGTGATCTCTCACACCCAAACTTTAAGATCTTAGGTTCTGAATCAGCTTGATCAGGAAACTTCAATTTACACTCAGGGCATATGCCCTGACACCTATTAGAACAGCAATACCAGCATCTCTCACAAACTCCACACTGCAATAATACCCACACAGGGTGCCAACCTCTCGATACACCAAAGGCTCTCAGGAATTGCCCGCAGAGGCAGGGTATTCCATTTATCACAGGGAACTCTAAATCCTCTACGGCAAGTTGTTCCCAGTCCAGACTTACTATAGTACCAGCTGAAGTCTGATAAAACCCCTCTAAATGAACTCATTCATCTCCTCCATCTATCCAATAATTCACAGGATTCACAAACTCCCAGGGGTCGAGTCCAAACCACTGGGGCAGAGGAACCCCTTGAGTTCGTCTAGCCACGGTAAAAGTGTGCACAATCTACACAAATCACCACCTTTACACAATAAATGTCCTCACCCACACTTTTCCGCTTGCTCCACTTCTCTGCCAGGCGCTCCCTGCCCCAGTTCGGGCCTCAGGTCTCACGCGGCCGCTTCAGTCACGGGTAGAAATCCCCCCGCACTGTAGGTATACTCACTCGCTCGCTCTCTTTTGAACACCACTCACTAGCACGATTACAAACACGCTAACATTAACCACACAATGCATTAACTATACAATGATACACTGTCTGGACACCACACACACACACAAACACACACACACAGGTTCACTCAACTCACCCCCAGAGTTGCTAGTGGCCGCTCTATTGAACAGTGAACCCCCACCTCCTAGTCACTCTATCAACGGGTCTGCCTGCAGGCACAGGAACGAGGCTGAGCACTCAGACCTCTCTGAGTGACTTACTCAGCTGTCCTAGCTCTCTTTTCCCCCGGGGGCCCCTCAATACATACCGTATCCTCCACACACCAGCAGGTCCTTGTCTGTCTCCACAGGAGGCAAGCTGAGATGAGAGGAGCTCCTCTGGGAAAATCCCGGGGCTCACCTTGGAGGTCCGTCTTCCTCTCTGCCCCTGCGAGGACAGAGACAGTCTATCCTGGCTGGCTCACCAAAATGTTTTGCGGAGATAAACAAAAGTCCACAACTTCATGAAAGTTGTAAAGCCGGTATGTTTATTACAGCTCTGGACACATGTGGAGATAACTCTCCTTGAAAGACATGCGCACCTCTGAGAACTCCAGATCCTTTTTTATCCCCCTCTCAAATACATATGCATGCAATTTCAAAATAGGTTCATACATATTCATTTTACAAATTTCACGTGACATTTGCCCCTAATTCTTCTTTTCAGAAAAAATTACTAGGTCAGGTTGACTTGCTCTCACAGCAGTCTGTCTCTCTGTCTCCCCCCCTTATCTCTGTCCTTTGGCTGGAGCACAGACTTTCTCTGAGCCTAGGCGTTTTATGAGAACAGGCAGTCAGACTAAACAGCTATGTTTTCAAACTACAGACTGAACTCAAAGATGTACATTGCACCTAAATCAAAATGAATTTCTACTCTGGAAAATTTCCACTCTTTCTCACCATCCAGGCTGGACGTTTGCCTCGTTGACCATTTAACTCATTAGGTAGAAGCTGTCCCAACTGTTAGAGCTACAGCTAATGTGGTATGTAAAACCCTTTTGGAACAAATTATTCTCAGGTATGGAATTGTTAACAAGATAGACTCAGATAGAGGAATACATTTTATGTCAAGTGTCTTACAGCAAATAACTCAAGCCCTGGGAATAGAATGAGAATTACATACCCCGTGGTACCCACAGAGTTCGGGCCGGGTAGAGAGGATGAACGAGACTTTAAAAAGGACTTTAACTAAACTGATTATTGAAACCCAGATGTCATGGGTAAAGTGTTTGCCTTTGATCCTACTGAGCATCCAGACTCAACCCAGATCAGACCTGGGAGGGTCACCTTATGAAATAATATTAAGGATGCCCTTTTTGACCAGCCAACATGAAACTGCTACATATGAAGAAGAGGAACTGAGTGTTAGAAAATATGTCACTGCAATTGCAAGAACTCTTGAAAGTTTGTGGTTGTAATGTGTGAAAAACACTAATCACTTGGGTTTTTTTAAATTTTAAAGGTTTAATAGTAATAAAATAGTTATAAAAATAGTAATACAATTAGAGTAAAAATAATTAGGACAATTTGAATTGAGACAATATGAGACAATAAAAACAAAGAGTTACGGATGTCCGGATACCTTTTTCTGGGCAGCACAAGCCCAAAAAAGGACACCCGTTAACAGAGGATTAAACCTTAAAAACAATAGCTTGTTGCATATTCATACACTTCATACATGATACATAAATTTCATTCAAACAAAGGATTCGGTCTGGTCATCGTCAACTTCTTCTTCTTAATCCTAACAGCGCCTTCGAGGTGGGAAGAAGTTCGTTTCTTCTGATAAGAGGGCAATAAATTCTTTTTCTCTGAAAGATTTAGGTGTCTTGTGGCTGCTATTTTGCTGCAAGTCCTTTCTTTAAAAAAAGTATCTTACATAGCATAGTTTCTATTTTAACATTTTTTATAACCTAAAACTAACACACTACTGAAGAGAATTAATACAGCATTACTTTCGAACACAACACATATAATATTAATTTTAATATTTGCGAAAAGCCAATCATAAAATACGCATTTTTCACATAATGGATAATCCCTCAAACTGCACCCTTAGAATTTAAGATTCATAGTGTCTACCTGGGAGAATGGGTATTGGTTAAAACACGGAAAGAACAATCTTTAACTCCACAATGGGAAGGTCGTTTTCAGGTACTGCTGACAACTGAAGCAGCAACCTAGACTAAGGAAAGAGGGTGGATCCATGCCAGCAGAATCAAAGGACCTGTGGAAAATCTTAAGGAGTGAACTATAACATCGGCACCGGGTGACAGAAAATTGACTCTTAAGAGGAAATCCGGTGGTGAACTGGGATGACCCAAATAATCTCCAAAGGATAACAGACAAGTGGGAAGTAAGAAGAAGCTTATATGAGTGGTTTCCAGTACCCCCCAGAGAAACTCTAAGGAAACTCAGATACCCTCCCTGGGGAGAGATACTTCCTCTTCAAACTGGAGGATCTGGTTTATATAGATCTGAAACCCAGAGAATATTGGATATAGCTTGTGATTTGTATAAAGAAGAGAATTGCTTATACCTTAACCTAAGGGTCGAATTGCAGCCGCCCTCCATACCTGTGGATGTGACAGCCTGGTCTGAGAGTGAGAAAACTGGATAAGTTTACCCAGAATGAGCTTGTGAGACTTTAGGGAGTTGAAGATAAACAATGATAGCTTATTATTATAAACAACCTGCAGGTGTTGTTTTCCTACTCTCTGTTTTCTTGTTTTTCTCAAAGATTGTTTATAAGAAAGGGGTTTTGTTAATCAGCCAGTCAGGTGAAATGTATTGATTAATTGACCAATCAGGTCTATCTGTATCGGAACAATGTCTAAAAGAAGATCCGAAGTAAAGCTGTGCTATGCTGTGCAAACCAGCCTGCTGGTGAGTCTGTGTCGTTTCTTACTCAACAGCAACACATCCCAAGACCCATACTGTGCCTTATACACTTGCCATGGTTTGGAATGAGAGGAAGTCTAGGGAAGTGATGCAAAACTTCCAGCAAGTGGAAATTGCACGTCTCTGTGAAACACATGTAAAAGACGAAAGAAACCCAGGAACTTCCTCTTTACCTTCTGGCCAGGAGTGAGGTAACATGGCTGGGTGGCCCCTGCCACAGGGCTGGGCTGGCCGGCCCTGCTGCGAGGTTGGGCCCCCTTGCTCGGGCTGCCTGCCAGCCCCCAACATCGGCTGCTGGGCAGGGAGAGGGGGGTGCCGCGGGACCAGATGGAGCAGGCCTTACTAACATCTGGCTGCTTACTACACCATCCGGAAGCCTGGGGCCCAGCCAAGCCCACTGGGCCCCTGGAGCAGCCCCAGGCCAGTGCAGAGATTTTACCCCCCATGGAAGTTGCCCGCAACCATCGGGCAGGGGGAGTGAGAAACCACTCCCCACCCCCAGCATGCTGCTGCTACTGAGTTCTAGCCTGGTTGATTTGATCTGAGCTGCTTCCCCCAGCCACAGGTCCCATGTCTGTAGCACCCAGCCAGACCGGGCTTCAGGCGGGATGTTAACCATTTCAATGCTTCAATCCTCTCTCAAGTGAGAGAAAGGAACAAAATGCAAGCATGCAAAGGAACACCATGAAAACATCTAAGTCAGTGAAGAAGTCAAGTCCCAGATAGGGGGGATGAAGAGATACCTTGGTCTTGGGGCTGAAATCCTCTTGTAAGCTATGGAGAAACGATTCTTTTTCCCCATAACACTTGAAACTATGGGGAGATGAAGGGTTCAAATTATTATCAAATAAAGGCCTCCATGTTAAAGTAAGCAGATGTTAAAGTAGCTGTGATCCCATGAGAAGTTTAAACAGAGAAAGAGGGAAGAGCAATCCTGTACCCCAGGAGATCTCCGTTCCCAGGGATGACGATGATTTTAGAGATAGATAATGAGAACTTTTACCTTTCAACAGCTGATCTTTAAAACAGTACCCCATAAATCAACACGACCCATCAACAAGCTGTGGGAAGGCTTGTGGAAAATGGGAGAGACTTCACAATAGCACGATTCCCCGGGGCGGCTGTAATCAGTGAGGAAATTGAGAGCCATGAGAGAACTGTTTTTTTTTCCTCTTGTGGAAAAGTCTCCATAACATTAACAAGAGGGACTTCTCTCCCTAAGTGAACTGAAGAAAAACTATTTTAGAGGCGGCAAACTGACTGGAATTTGAAGTTTTGTTTCTTTACATTATCAGTGAAAAAGAAAAAGTGGCGGGGGGGGGGAGGGGAATTGTTCTGAAGGGTTTGTTTTAATTCTTCTTATTTTTTTCTTTTAGTTACTATTAATAAAATTTTCTTTATACCCTTTTAAAGTTTTGAGCCTGCTTTGCTTTTCTCCTAATCCTATTTCACAGCAAGAAGTGAGTGCACTGGTGATTGACCAGCACTGAAGCCAACCACACTCATTAACACATTGGTTAGGAAATATCAAAATTAGAGAAATCTGAAATTAGTGAATCAAACCCACTACACGAAAATTAGTGTTTCTGCCCAGTTTCAAACTGAAACCGCCACAAAACCCCAATACAGGACATGCTAGCTGGGTTATATGTAAATGTAGAGATTGTGAACAAGAATGGTACTGTAGTTCTCATAAAAGACACTCAAGTTGTATGGTCTGTCGCAAGCATGGCTCACCAATTTTGAAAAGACAGCAACTCCTAAATGCAGAAATTGTTAATTTACTTTGTGGTTGGGAATTATTGATACCAATTTAGTGGGAAGTCCCTGAGGACCAGTGGGAATGCACAGTATTCAAATGTAGGCAAAGGTTTTCCTGGAAATTGGATAAGAGAAAATTACTTGCTTTGTGGATGGGGACTACTAGTGCCTGTTGAATAGCGAAAAAAACCCAGTACCAAAGTGCCAAAAAGCAACTTACTTGAAAATACAGCTATAAGGAAATAGAGGACAAGACCAGATTGGCCACTGTACTTGCCACCAAGATTATATACATCTGCTATGGGTGTTGAAATAAACAGGGGCAGGAGATTTCCTCCTTTTAATGCCTTTGTTAAAGTGATCAGCTCAAAAATGGGGGTTTTGGCAGTTCCGTGGAGTTCTGCCGCCACTCCCAGCAGTGAATCAGAAGAGGAGGATTTGCAGCTCTGTCCCCTAGGGGGCAGAGCCGGGAGTCCTGTCCTCGCAAGGGCAGTGGGGGTATACCCAGGGTTTCAGTTTGGGTTGTCAGTCCAGGGGGTCCTGGGTCCGACTGGCATCGTTTTTAATTGGGGCGGGGAGTGACCAAGGTTTTCAAGCGTCTCTGCCAGCTTCGGACCTCGGCCCTGCTGTCCAGACACCACCCTGACTTTTCAATTCTGCTTTGGCTTGTCTCTTTTGGGGTATTTTCCAGGATTTGGTGAAGGTCCCGTCCCAATGCAGTCTGGGTTTTGAGATAAATTTGCATGTCTCCTGAGATGCAAATATCCCCCTCTCCCCACCGTCCGAAGGGGAGTTGTGGTCATCCTCCTGGCAACAGGCAAGGGTGGTGCTGAAAAACAAAAATTCTCCACAATAGAGAGTTAAACCGCGATACTTAAGGATACTCAACAGGTGATTACAACATTGCACTAACAAAGAACTCTTGGCAAGCGATCAGTTCCCAGCTCAACTCAAAACTCCTCTGCAGCCCCTTCTCTTAAAAAAAAACCCAGTAACTTTTTTTGTTCATAACAGGTGTGAAAAACGCCAATCACTTGTTTTAAAATTTTAAAAGTTTAATAGTAATAAAATAGTTAGAAAAATAGTAATAAAAATTAGAGTGATAAGAATTTAGACAGAGTTATGACAATAAAGGACAATAATAAGCAAAGAATTACAAACATTCAGATGCTTTCCTCTTGAAAGCATAGCTTGCTAACAAAGGATTAACCCTTAAAAGCAATAGCCTGTTGCATATTCATACATCTCATACATGATTCAAAAATTCTTTTCAAACAAAGGGTGTTTTCTGGTTATTGTCAACTTCCCCCCTTCATCCTGTAAATCATGGTCAGACTCCATGAAGTCTGCAAGGAGACTAGTTCATGATAAGGAGGCAATAATTCTTCTCTTTGGGATTTTAGTGTCTTTTTGCTGTTATCTCTGTGTGAAGAATTTCTTGATTATCTCATCCCTTTCTTGAGCTAGTTAAAAAAGTACCTTACATAGCATAGTTCCTATTTTAACATTATGTTATAACCTAAAACTATATTTAGCACACTACTTAAGAGGATTAATACAGCATAGCTTTCTAACATAACACATATAATTTTCATTTTAATATTTGCGAAAAGCCAGTCATATAATACGCATTTTTCACAATGGGTAGCAACCCCATAGGCATGGGAGGTGAGGGTATAAGTCATACCAGACCTCTGTTACTCCTTTTTTGTCTTTTCCCTTTTGGGATTCAAGCAAATTCATGTCAAAACTGCTACCAATAGTTTTACTTGGAAAAAACCCAAGGTTCCTTTTTTACTTCCCGCACTCATGTTGACAGTTACTGTTATGACCCATCCAAATTAGATACCTGTATGCAAGATGGGCAAACATACTGAATTGCAGAAAACTTAGGAAAAAGTGGTAATAGTTTGGGAAGTAAATGTCCAAAGGGAGAAAGATGGGCTTGCTTTATATTTGCTCTCAGGGGTGGGGTCTGAGATTTGGTAAAGGAACAGCAACACCACAATCTAATCCCGCATCAACCCCACATGAAGATTTGTATATGAAACTCATACAACAATTAGAAAAGGAAATAGAAATCCCCAGATTAGGGAAAAGCCTGTTTGTAGCTTTGGAGGAAAGAATAAGTAAAGAACTACATGTAACCAACTGTTGGGTTTGTGGGGGGGGGGGGGGGGGGCTTGATGACAGAGGATACCCATGGAAAGGCAGTAGCCTAAGCTCTATTGAACTTCTTAAATGGAACTGTAAAAATATAAGAGGGGAGAACAGGCCAAAAAGGTGGATTTTAAGTTCAACAGTGATAGGAGAAGAGTGACTCTGGTGCACAAAGAAAAATTTTCTTAACAGAGTAGGAAGTACTCCCTGTAAGACATATAAAGTTTGTAATGGGATTTTTACATGGTGGGTCACAGAAAAACCAACACTGTGTTGGGCCCAAAGTAAAATAAATAGGAAAAATTGTAAATATCATAACAGAACCAAACTTTTTCTATGTAAAAATATAGGCAAGAATCCCTATTCTGTAATCCCAAAAATATCCAAATTTTGGGTAAATATAAATCAACAGAATAATGATTATTGGAAAGCATCAGATGGCTTATTTTAGATATGTGGGAAAAGAGCTTACCCAAAACTCCCCCCCCCCCAGTGGAAAGCAAGCTGTACTCTGGGAATTATACAGCCAGAATTTTTCCTTTTGCCAGGGCAGGATGGAGATGAATTAGGAGTACCAGTTTATGAAGACTTAAAAAAAAAGGGAATTGATCGGAGGATTTAAAAAATGGGGAGAAGATTAATGGCTCCCTGAATGCATACTGGAAGTATATGGGCCAACCACATGGGCACAAGATGATAGTTGGAGATATGGAACCGAAATTTATATGGTAAATCGTATTATAAGACTCCAAGCAGTTGCAGAAATAATAACTAACTAAACTGCCTTGGCACTGGAATTAATATCAGACCAACAAGGACAAACAAGAGCTGCAGTGTATCAAAATAGGTTTGCTTTAGACTACTTATTAGCTGGAGAAGGGGATGTCTGTGGAAAATTTAGTACATCTGATTGTTGTTTGAAAACAGATGACAGTAGGGATGCCATCCTGGATATAGCCAAGGATATCAGAAAAATAGCCCATGTACTGATCCAAAAATGGTAATCAATGCTAAAAACCAACAGGTGGGACAATTTATTTGGAATAGAATGGTGGAAAAAGCTAGGCTTCTTCCTTATATGTGCAACAGCTAGTTTATTATTTCTTCCGTGCCTGATTCCATGTTTTATTTGGCTAATCACTAGCATAGTCGAAGGTATGCAAATAGTAGCAATGCCTATGGACCCAAAATTGGCTACATCTGGAACGGCACAAAAAATAATGGTGTTAAAGAAACTAAAAAATATGGAGGACTCCTTTGAAAAAGCAAAATTGGTTTATGAAAAAAATGAGCAAATAATGAAAATTAAAAACCAAGAGTTATTGCTCAAGCCACATGACTTATGAAAAAGAAGAAGAGGTATTGTGATAAACACATCTAGTTTTGGCTTTTATAAATATTCAAGTGGATGGTATGTGTTGTGCATTATAATATAATGTTAACTTTTGCAGAAGTAGCTTTGCTATGAAGATATAGTTGTGAAATAATAACTAATGCTTTTATTTTTGTGGCTAACTGTCAGTAATTAAAATAACTCAAACATATAGCTGACATAGTTGTTTTAGAGTACTTGTGGTTAACTTGCAATAACTGAAATAACTAAACCATCTGCATGGCTGGATAACATTTGAGGAACAGGTGTGGTGGGGGAACTCTGCTACTGACACTTCAACTATCAACAATTGTCACCTGTTGTATTGCACTAAATAGTTTATTTAGTTGTTGCATTTGTGATGGGCAATTTCTACTGAGCATGTTGGGTAAAGTAGATGGGTTTTCTCTCTCCCTCATCACATGGTCTCCTCCTCACACACCCCCTGCCTGTTATACACACCTGGTCTGTCCCATAGGTAATTCGCCCCTCCCCAATGGCATCCCATTGGCTCCGGTCCTCTCCCCCGCCCCCATCCCCTAGGGTATAAAACCTCCTGTGTGAGAGTTCCAACCCCTCTTTATCTACCTGGGTGACCCATCACCTGTGTCCTGCCCCAAGCCAATAAACAGGATACTTACACCCACGTGGAGAAGAGCGCCTCTCGTCTTTTACTTTCGTCTATGTGGGTTCGTGTGGGCTAGAGTCTTAAGCTAGCCGGATTGGACTCATATAAGGCCCAGGAAAACCACGGATTACCGCAGGTGGCACCCCACGTGTTCGTCTCCCACGACGGCCACGAAGGAGCTGGTAATTCCACTAGTGGATTACGTTAGCTTTTGGGACTTTCATCTGCCTCTGATTTCTTAGTCACGTTTTTGTCGGCAAGAAGTCTAGAGGGTGGAATCGAGAACCCGCCGCACCCACGGCGGACCGATTCCAGACGAGGACTTCTATACAGCTTTCACAGCCAGCCACAGTCCCCAGGCGGGGTGAGTATTCCCCGCGAGTGTTAGTGGGACCCTGGGGGAGCCCCTGGAGGGTGGGGGGGAGCTCCCAGTGAAGGGAAAGCCCGGTCCCGAGGAGGTCTGCGAATTCCACGCGGTTTGCGTGGGTGGAGCGGCTCGGCGTTGTCTGTGTGCCGTCTCGGCGGCAGCGGGGTTCCATCGGTCGGGTTTCCGCGGCTCGCGGCTCCCAAAAGTGGCGGCACCTCTGTGCGCGGCGCGATTCTGCGGCGCGGGTGGGTTTCGTGGTAAACCCAGAGCTACGGGCAGCTTTCGCCCCCGCGGCGGCGCGGGTAGTGGCAGGAGAGCCGAGGCTTGCATTTTGCCATGAGCGGTCGCGCCCGGGCAGCGGCAGACCCCAGCAAGCGGCGGCGAACCGGCACGGCCTGGCTTCCGCATGGTGGTCACGTGGCGCGGAGGAGCTGGCAGCGGGCGCCCGCCATTTTAAAAGCCGTGCGGTTTGTACGCAAGCAGTTCGTCTCTCCTCCAGAGAGGAGGGGGAGGGAGGCTGCCCGGATTCTTTCCCGGATTGGCTGTGGACTCAGTGCTTTCAGTTTTCGTTTGTACTAGCTGTAAAGAAGGTAGATTGAGTGCTGCAGAAAGCAAAAAATGGGTGGTAAGATTTCTGCTACACAGAGAGGCATTTATACCCTAGTTTTAGACACCCTAAGTAGTGGAAACGTTGCAGTCTCCAAAGCAGTTTTGAAACGGTTCGTTCGGTGGATTTCTTCACATTTCCCTCAGTTTACCCAGCAGAATGTTCATTCTGTCTCTGCCTGGGATAAAATAGGAAACTTGTTAACAGCAAAAGTGGAACAGGGAGATGGGACAGTGTCTCAGTTTTTTCCTGTGTTCCTGGTGATTCGGAAAGCAGTCCTAAAGAGGGATTCTAAAGGACGGCCAGCACAAATCTCCCCTCCCGCAGCTCCTCCCACTCCCTCTGCCCCTGAACTGAGAAAGTCAAGCAGGGCTATCCTGCAACTTCAGGGTAACTGGCACTGCCACTACTTCCCTGGCCCCCCACCTCTCTCTCAGTACCCTCGCCCTGGCAGTTGTGCGCAGGCTGTCAGAGCACCTTCCGTGCACCCCTCTAACCCAACTTCTGTTACCCCGAATTTGCATTCTGACCCCCCAGTTCTCAAAATGGCTGCGACCACATGGTTGGCATTCAGGACACTGCTGACCGCATGGCCGGAGCCCAAAATGGCGGCATCCACGTGTTTCAGCCATCCACTTACCCTTCTTCGCCACACAATCCCTTTCGCCCACCTGTCCCCAACCCCTTCCGGTCTCACAACCCTTTCCTGCCCTTGGACGCTCCTCCCCCTCCCTTTGTCTCCCCACCCCCCATTACATCAACTAGTGACCCCGCCCCTGGTTCCCACGGTTGCCCCGCCTCCCTGCCTGTTCCTCACGCCCCCTTGCCTGGGTCCCAAAAGGGTGGGGCCGAGGGCTGGCGGGGTGGGCCCTTGCCTGCTTTTCACGGGGGTGGGAAAGGGGGAGGGGATGTCCCCCCCTCCTAGTTACCAAGGCACCGAGGTGGGGGGGGCAGAGGCAGGGGGTGTACCCTCTCCCATTCCCCATGGGGGTGGGGTGAAGGGTGTTTCCCTGCCTGATTACCAAGACAGTGGGGCTGAGGGAGGGGGTGGTCCCCTTCCCAGTTCCCATGGGAGTGGGGCTCGGGAACAGGGTGGCCTACCTGCCGGGTCCCACGGGGGTGGGGCTGAAAAGGGAAACCCTGGAGTCAAAAACCGGGAGGAAGAAGCAATCCCCTTAGTAGCCCCTGTTCAATACACAGGTGGTAGGGCTGGTCCTAGAACCTATCAGCCCTTCTCATATCATACAAAGCGCGAGTTATGTAAAAGTCAATTAGAACCTGGGAGAAATAGTGAAATTTTTATAAGCATGATGAGAGCTACATTAACATCCCTTGAATTTGTTCCTACTGATATAGTGGATCTTTTCCGGTGCCTGCTTACCCAGTCAGAGTTTGATCTATGGGAAAGCTCCTGGAAGAGATCTCTCAGAGATCTCGTGGAGGAACTCAAACAAACCCCTCAGGGTGCCAAAGATATAGAAAACAATAACATTACTTATGAACATTTATGCGGCGAGGGGGAGTGGGATAAGCCTGAGGACCAAGCTCGGGTGTTGTCCAAATTCATTCTAGATAAGGTTTCAAAAGTTGCATACAAGGCTTTTAACCACCTACCAACTGTTGAACCTAGTGGTAGTTTTCTTGACATTAAACAGTCTCCTTCAGAAAGTTTCTTGCAGTTTGTCGACCGACTCCGTGCACAGGTTGAGAGACAAGTACGGGACCCCAAGACACAAATGGAAATAGTGAAAGAGATGGCACAGAGGAATGCCAATGAAGTCTGCACCAGGGTGCTCCTGGGACTGCCTCTCAACCCCCCGCCTACACTGGCAGAGATGATCGAAGCCTGTGCTAGGAAGGCGGAACTGTTTGCTGCACGGGAGGCGTGGTCAAGGCCAACAAACCCAGAGACGGTGGCAGCTGTATCTCCAGGAGTCAGGAGGCGACAGATGTCACCAGAACAACTTCAACATGTCATTTGCTTCATATGCAAAAAACCAGGACACTTTGCCCAGGACTGCCCTCAAAGCCAGCAACAAAAGACACCCTTCACACCAAAAAACTCCGAAGTCAGCGCGAACCCGCCCAGCGCCACGACATAAATGCGGCGGGCTTCCCTGAAGGGAAAACCTCCCTCAAAACAGAAAGGGGGGAGGAAGGGAAGTGGGATGCGGGAAAACAACATTGCCATTTACAGGATAAAATCTGGTGGTCTCACAAGCGTTTCAAGCTCGTGACCACCAAAGCTTTTGCTTTCAGGTCTACCCAGTGGATGGTCATTGGAGTGGGCCTACCTGAGGACTCGCAGAACTTGACAAAAGATTGCACAAAATTGGACAGTGAGTACTTTGTTATTGGGGACACTGCACACACACCCATGGAGATTGAGGTGGCTCCCATGACCATCAAAGGGGGCATACCTAACCTCATTCTCCTGGCGCGTTGTCCACAGCCACCCTTCTATTTGGCCAAGGGGCAAATCATCGCCCAGGCCATTCCTGTCCCAGCAGACATTTCGGTAGATGACAAGGCACCTGGTGTATACTGGGCAGAAGTGGTTGGCGAGGACAAACCCATCATGGGATGCAACCTGATGCGTGGAACAGAACATCTCCACGTGGAAGGGTTGCTTGACACAGGGGCAGATGTGACAATCATACCCGAAAGGTTGTGGCCGTCACATTGGGATTTGCAGCCCGTGGCTGGCCAAATCCAAGGTGTAGGAGGAGTCACATTGGCAAAGATATCAAAAAGCATCGTGCAAATTGAGGGACCAGACGGAAAATTGGCCAGTGTCCGTCCATTTGTTACTAATTACAAAGCTCCCTTGTGGGGTAGAGACACCATGTCCCAGTGGGGAGTCAAACTGGTCATTCCTAAGACACCCCAGGATTTTTAAAAGCGGCCACTGTGGAGCGCCTCGCCCACAAGTTAACATGGCTGAAAGATGATCCAGTCTGGGTAAAACAGTGGCCACTCAGTAATGAAAAGATAAAGGCGCTTGAGGAGCTAGTGGAAGAACAATTAGCTAAAGGACACATTGAAGAGACATCTAGCTGCTGGAATTCCGCAGTCTTTGTAATAAAAAAGCCAGGGAAGGATAAGTGGCTGCTCCTCCAAGATTTAAGAGAAATAAACAAAAGAATTGTGGACATGGGGTCTCTCCAACCAGGGATGCCCTCCCCAACGATGCTTCCCCAAAATTGGCAATTGGCTCTCCTAGACATCAAGGACTGTCTCTTCCATATTCCTCTATACCCGGAAGATGCTCCAAAGTTTGCCTTTTCGGTTCCTACCACCAATCGAAAAGCCCCAATGAAGCGCTACCACTGGAAAGTATTGCCACAGGGAATGAAATGCAGTTTATCCATCTGCCAGTGGTACGTGGCTTCATTGCTGTCCCCAGTGCGCGCCCAGAAAAAAGAGGCAACCATCCTACACTACATGGATGATGTGCTTGTGTGTGCCCCCGATGACATAATAATCCAAGACACACTTGACCTAGTGGTTAAAGTTTTAACCTCTGCTGGATTTCAATTGCAGGAAAACAAGGTTCAGAGGATGCCACCTTGGAACTACCTGGGCTTGCAAATCACTGCGCAGACCATTGTTCCGCAGAAATTGGAAATTAAGAGTGATCCCAAAACCCTAGCAGATCTCCATTCCTTGTGTGGGTCTTTGAACTGGGTCAGGCCTTGGCTGGGTCTCACTAACAGGGACCTAGCTCCCCTTCTCAATTTACTGAAGGGAGAGAGAGAGCTAGTCTCTCCCAGGGAACTGACCCCAGAGGCAAAAACCGCCCTCCAAAAAGTTCAGAAGGCTTTGGCCGAGAGGCAGGCTCATCGTTATAAGCCCGAGCTGCCTTTCGAATTCATTGTTTTGGGGAAGTTACCACACATACACGGATTGATATTCCAGTGGTTTGAAGTACAAAAAGATCCACTTCTAATCATAGAGTGGGTTTTCCTCTCCCATCAGAGATCCAAAACCATCACACAGCCACAGGAGCTGATAGCTCAGCTGATCTGGAAGGCCAGGTTAAGATTGCGTGAGCTGGCCGGTTGTGACTTTGAGTGTATTCACCTTCCAGTCCATCTTGCTAAGGAGGGAAAGGGCTCTCCTGAGAAGTTGACAAAGAAAAGGTTCAATGACCTGCTCCAGAACAATGCCAGTCTCCAGCTATCCCTGGACAGCTACAGTGGACAGGTATCAGTCCAGGCCCCGTCACACAAGCTGTTCAACGAGGAATTCCACCTCATTGCTCCTGAGAAAAGGAGTCGTAGGCCACTCAAGGCGCTTACAGTGTTCACTGATGCATCTGGAGCATCCCACAAGTCGGTGATGACTTGGAGAAATCCCCAGACCCAGCATTGGGAAGCTGATGTTGAGTTTGTGGAGGGGTCGCCCCAGATTGCTGAACTGGCCGCAGTCGTGAGAGCCTTTGAGAAGTTTTCGGAGCCAATTAATTTGGTTACCGATTCAGCCTACGTGGCGGGAGTAGTGTCCAGGGCGGAGCAGGCAGTTCTCAAGGACATTGAGGATGAGCATCTCCACAGGTTGCTCTCAAAACTAATTTATTTGGTTTCACAGCGGGAGCACCCTTTCTATGTGATGCACGTGAGGTCACACACCGATTTGCCAGGCGAGATCGCAGAAGGTAATCGCAAAGCAGATTCCCTTGCAGCTCCAGCAGAAATGGCACGCCTTCCAGACATCTTTCAACAGGCAAAACTAAGTCACCAACAATACCATCAAAATATTCCAGGTCTAATCCGCCAGTTCCAGCTAACACGAAGTCAGGCTCGAGCCATTGTGGCCACCTGTCCCAATTGCCAGCTTCAGGCAGTGCCATCCCTGGGTGTTGGGGTTAACCCCCGAGGCCTTGGGAGCTGTGAAGTGTGGCAGACAGACATCACACACATTCCCAGTTTCGGTCGCATGAAATACGTACACGTCAGCATAGATACATACTCAGGTGCGGTTTATGCCTCTGCCCACACAGGGGAAAGGGCTGCGCATGCTAAACAACACTTGCTGCAAGCCTTTTCAGTATTGGGGGTCCCTAGGGAGATCAAGACTGACAATGGCCCAGCGTATGCCTCCAAGGAGTTCCTGGAGTTTGTCCAGCAGTGGGGAGTGGAGCATAAGACAGGCATTCCCCACTCCCCCACAGGTCAAGCTGTGATCGAACGTGCCCACCATACACTCAAAGAAGTCCTGGCTAGGCAGGGAAATTCTGCAGTGTGGATGACTCCACAACAAAAGCTCTGTAAAGCCTTGTTTACCATCAATTTTCTGAATTGTTCATTTGAAAACATGAATCCTCCAGTAATACGTCATTTCAATAATAACACCGGTTTAAGTTGTCACAGCGTCCACCAGTTCTCATTAAGGACCCAGAAACTTGGACAACCAAGGGTCCTTATGAGCTCGTCACCTGGGGGCGTGGTTATGCATGTGTATCCACCCCCTCAGGCCCTCGATGGATACCCCAAAAGTGGGTAAAACCTTTCATCCCTAAAAATCCAGCTCCAGCAGACGGGGATGAGAAGCAAGCAGCTGTTGCCTCCAAGAGAAGACGCCGCCGGAAAAGAAAGAAAAATCATCATAGAAGAGTCAGCTGCATTCCGGCAGACCCATGAACTTGTATGTATTTTCTTTAAAAAATTGTCTGCTTTCCTTTGTAGAACAGGAAATCTACCTCCCACCTAACCTCACGAAGAGCCCTGTCCGAGTTGTGATCCTGTTCGCGCTGAGCAGTCTGACAGCTGCGTGGATTGTTCCTCAGCCACGCCAAAACATCTGGGTGACCCTGGCACAGACGCTCCAACAGGACTGTGCTGCATGAACCTAGCATCAAAATCACCCAACATCCACACAGCCCTCCGAGAAATAAAAAGCCTGATTGGACAGGTCAAGCAACAATCTAAGGACTGTTCAAGGACTGGAGACTCTCGGGGTGGTGGACAAATTTTTAATCAGTAGCACAAATGGTCCAACACATCTCCTTTCAATTTTAGTTAACAGAAAAGATGGAGGTGTTGTATTGCACTAAATAGTTTATTTAGTTGTTGTTGCATTGGTGATGAGCAATTTCTACTGAGCATGTTGGTAAAGTAGATGGGTTTTCCCCCTCCCTCATCACATGGTCTCCCCCTCACACACCCCCCCGTTATACACAGCTGGTCTGTCCCATAGGTAATTCGCCCCTCCCCAGTGGTATCCCATTGGCTCCGGTCCTCTCCCCCGCCCCCATCCCCTAGGGTATAAAACCTCCTGTGTGAGAGTTCCAACCCCTCTTTATCTACCTGGGTGACCCATCACCTGTGTCCTGCCCCAAGCCAATAAAACAGGATACTTGCACCCACGTGAAGAAGAGCGCCTCTCGTCTTTTACTTTTGTCTATGCAGGTTCGTGTGGGCTAGAGTCTTAAGCTAGCCGGATTGGACTCATATAAGGCCCAGGAAAACCACGGATTACCGCAGTCACCTACTGAAACCACAGAGCAGAGGGCTGTTGTGGGGGGCTGACACACGACCCTCAAAACCGCATCTAAGATTACTGCTCAGGCAGATCAGAGAAAGGGCCATGCTAAAAAGTTCCTGGAACATGCAAACTAGTTTGGGGAAATGTTTGAATATGTATAATGGTTTATGAATATGTTTTTGACCAATGCAATAGAAAGGGTATGTAAGAAGGGTTGCTCTTTTTGAGCCAGTGTGCCTTTAGCTATGGCTATGCACTCAGCACTATTACTTTTGCTTTATTGATTTTGTCCCCTATTGTCCTTTATTAAATTTTTAAAAATTCAACTGAGGAGTGGGCTATATTTCTCACACTTGTGTTTATATACATTGTAATATTCAAAGAATTCCCCAAGACGTGCCCAAAGTCTGCCCTCCTTACATAAGCTCAGAATTTCTTGGATTTTTGGTCCTTTATGTGTTTGTTGAACAAGATTGTCATCTACTGTCTGTTGTTCAGAACTGCATCTCTTTTTTTGGGATGTCGGGGTGTGTTATATGATTCCAGTGTCTTCCTCATCAGTTTCTCTGCTTGACTTTCCATGCTTGCACATGCTCTGTTAATTTGTGCTGACTTATCCACCTCTTATCTTGGTAATATGAGACATGCAATTAGCTGTAGCTGAGTGGAATCTAGGTTTCTTTTAAGTGGACTTGTTTCCACTGATTTAGTGTTCTGAAGGTCTAAAGTCATTGTAATCAAGCCAGAGCTGGTGAGGTTTGCTCAACTTCTCAGTCCCTTGTTATCAATGTTCTACTATGAGCAAATAGTCTCAGTAGCAATTAAAACAAAGCTACAAATGTCGGTTATACGGTAAAACTAAACTATAGATTGAAAGTTACAAAGTTTAAGCAAAATCAAGAAAGTAAAGTTAAAGTATAAAATGAAAGTTAGAATGTTTAGGCAAACTACAAAAATGAGTAAAAAAAAAAACCACCAATGCAGGCAAAACCCCCAAAATTCTTTGTTTAACTCCTTTCTCATTGATGTGGAATATAATATCATTATGAATCACCCTAGGACAGCATCCAAAGGACAGCTATGAAGATGGTGAAGTTCTTGAGGGGAAACTGAGGTCACTTGGTCTTTTCAGCCTGGAAAAGAAGAGACTGCTGAGAGACCTCATTGCAGTCTACAACTTCCTCATGAGGGGAAGAGGAAGGGCAGACACTGATCTCTTCTCTGTGGTGTCCAGTGACAGGACCCAAGGGAATGGCCTGGGATTTTGTCAGGGGAGGGTAAGGTTGGATATTAGAAAAAGGTTCTTCACTCAGAGGGTGGTTGGGCACTGGAATGGGCTCCCCAGGCAAGTGATGACAGCACCAAGCCTGACAGGGTTCAAGAAGCATTTGGACAATATTCTCAGTCACATGGTGTGACTCTTGGAGATGGTCCTGTGCAGGGCCAGGAGTTGGCCTCGATGATCCTTGAGGGTCCCTTCACTCTCAGCATATTGTGTGACAACTATTAATAAGCTACTGTAGTAAAGATGCAACATTTCTCTGTTTAGTTTTGTTTTGCAGTAACTTTTAGTTCTAAGTCCTTAACTGGCACAAACCTACTATTGTAGAACACTTAAATTTTTGATGTAATAAGATCATCTGTATTGCATAATATTATATCACGTAAGCACTCTATGGTGGGAATTAATGCTGAGTCCAAAACTTGGAAGAGTTTCTTACTTTGTCGCTTTCATATAACAATATAGAAAGCAAACCAATGAATGTTGCTTGGGAAATAATTGTCATTATGCAATATTTTACTTGTACTTTCAGTTCATACACAATAATACTGTTAATCTTTCCTGAAACCAGCATGTATTGCCTGTTTGTTCAACATGATATTAACAGAACTATTTTAATTTGGTAAACTTGTGGATGTAAAGTATATTTTGCAAGTTAACATTCTTTGTGTTTTTAGGTAAATATGCTTCATGCTGCATTAGAACAAGAAAGAACCAGAATTGATGAAATATAATGTGTTCTTATTTTCTGTAGCTATTAGTTTATAATTTTTTAAAGATGGTCTCAGTTACATCAAGTAATGTGCTTTGAACTGACATTAGCTCTGGTTTTTTTTTCAGATTTAAAAAAAAAATCTGTAGTGATTCATATTGCAAGGAAAAAAAACCAGTAGCAAACCTAAACCACAGTTTTAGCAAGTAGAACTTTGCTTGTTTTATGTTTTGAAACTTCTTGAAGTATGCCGGTAAATAAACAGCAAAACCAACAAATTCCTTTCATACTCCTATTGTGTGTACCTAAATAAATTAGTCTTCTTGACATTTTTTGCCACGTGTTCTGCCACATATTCTATATCTTATTTCTGTATGTGGTCAAGTGTTTGTAGAAGATTCAAGGTAAATTATGTTAAAACATGAGTGATTGTCACCGACATGTTCTATGAAAAATCCTTTCCTTAGGATTTTTCCCTCCTGAGAAGCTGAGAGGCCTCAGGAACAAACTGTAAACAATTCTTATCTGCTGCTGTGGAATGCAACAGGGGGAATCTGTGATTGGTCTCATCTGGTTGTTTCCAATTAAGGGCCAATCACAGATCACCTGCCCAGACGGTCTCGGTCAGAGACAAGACTTTGTTATTCATTTCTATTCTATTCTTAGCTTAGCCTTCTGATGAAATCCTTTCTTCTATTCTTTTAGTATAGTTTTAATATATTATCTATCATTAAATAATAACTCAAGCTTTCTGATACATGGAGTCAACTTTCTTGTCTCTTCCCTCATCCTGGGACCCTTGTGGACAATACCACATATGGTGACCCCGAGTGAAAAAAGGGACATCACCACAAAAGGTGAACACCGAGGACAGAACTGACAGATGGTGCCTCGAGTGAAGAAATCACCACAATTGGACCCTGAGTGAAGAAGAATTCTTCATTTGCTAAGCCCAGAGGAGCATTGCTACATTTGGGTAAACCCCGAGTGTGAGGCATTGATGGTCACCTACACAAGTGACCACAGAAGTGGCTTCTAGCCAGGAGCTGAAGAACTGAAGATCCTGAAATTGGACAGAGTTCACAGCCAAGGTTGGCCACAGAGAGAACTTTTTTGAAAAGTCTCCAATACAAGATGTCCGGAAGTCTTAGCAGCACAGAGCAGCCTGCTGAAGCCCAGAGGACGCTGTCACAAGGTACTGTTTACAGTTCCCTTCCTAAAAATGCTGCCCTTCGTGCAAGGTGGGCTAGGATGTGGAAGAGGGTGCCTACGGAGGCAGAGGTTCCATTCTCTTTCGGAGATGAAAAGATTATTGGCGGCTGGCAAAAATGGGGTCATCAATATAGAGTTCCTATGGAGAGGAGACATTTCTATGAGTTTTTCAGATGGACAAAATACTATGGCTTTTTCCCTGATCTGTTGTATTCCCTTGATTCCTACGTATGGGACTGCATGGCATTGGTTTTTGAGGATGCTTTGCACCAAGAGGGATTTGGAACTCCTCACAGTTATGCAGCATTCAAAACTCTTTTCCCAATTTTGAAATTGAAAGAATATTCATTCAAGAAGATTGCGTATTTAAGAGGCCGTTTTTCGCTGGAGCTGGCAAGAGTGGAATTTGTGCAAAACTACGGCCTGCAGCTTCCCAGCCCCCCCCGAATCTCAGCGGGGGGGCGAAGCTTTGTCCCCAGCAGAAGAAAAGTTTTTTTCTGCGCCTTTGGAGCATGCTCCGACGAAACCACTTCCCCCCCCTCGCTGCTCTCAGGCGGGAGGTGAGTTGGCTCTGTCACCCGAGACGGAGCCGCGGGCCCCACCCCAGCCCTCCCCGCAGAAGGTGCCAGTCCCCGCGGCCCTTCCCGCGGCCCCGCCTCAGCCCGGACCGGACCCATCGCCTCCAGCAGAGTTTGTCGGCGTTCCCGTGGCAGAAGCACCGCCTCCCGCGGCTTCGCCCGAGTTGCTAGGCGACATACTAGATAGCAATCACCAAGAGCTCGCACCTGCGCTGCCGCTCCCAGAGCAAAGTGGGACAAAAGTGCAGGTGGCACCGGTGGGCGCCGGCCCCACGCCCCTGCCGCCCCCCACGGCTGTCCCGCCGCCTCCCGTGTCGGCTCTGTCGGCTTTGCTGTCTGCGCCCCCGCTGCAGCTTCCGGTACCTGGAGAAGACGCGGCTGCTGTCCCCAGCCCGGCGGGGGATGCGCTCCCCCCGGCTTTGCAGGCCCCACCGACCCCCGTGGCGGCCTCGCCTTCGGCTGCCACGCCGGTGGAGGAGGCTGAGGTTGAGAACCACCAAGCGGAACCATCATCAGAGCCACCCGTGGCTCCGCTGCTCCCCGCGGCGGCCACCGCGGCGCCTGCGATCAGCCTGGATTCCCCCCCGAGCTTTTCGGGCTGTCCCAAGGCTGCCCCTGCAGGGCGAGCTGGGACAGGGGAAGGGGATTCCGGCCTGCCCCTCCGTGGGGGGGTTGTGGCTCGACAGCTGATTGAGAGCTCAGCCCGTCTGCCTGCTTTCAAACTCAGTGTTTTTCGCGGGCCGACTCGGGTTTGGTTCGGAGATTCCCGCTGGGGGTTGGAATGCCTGACTCCCCCCGCGCGCCCCAGCGGCGTTCGGGAGGTGGCTCCTGAGCCTTCTGCCTCTGGTCCCCAGCCTGGTGGGGGTGGTACCGAGGGGCAGTAAGGAGGAACACCTTTTGCACTTGCGTTGCAGAGGCAGGAGAAACAGTGGAAAGTGAGCATCGCTCACTTGCTCTGGGGACAAAGCACTCCCGGATCTGGGGTGATGATCCCTGGGAAAGCTTCTCTTCCCCAGCTGCTGGTCTGCACCGGTTCAGAGGGGAAGAAGCGTTCGGTCACTCGTGCTGCCCAGGCATTGGCAGCAGGGTGCCGGGTTGAGAGAACAAAGACCCCCCTCCGCGGGTTGGGTCTGGGCCGTTTGGCTCGGTTCCCTGGGCCAGGGCCTCCGCCTGGCCAGCACCTGTTGGGTTTGGGGGCATTGCTTCCCCCGTCAGGACCTGGGCCACCGTTCTGTGAGCCAGGTCTGGGATCTCTGATCCTTCTGTCAGGACCTGGGCCACCGTTCTGTAGGCCAGGTCTGGGATCCCTGTTCCTTCCACGAGGGCCAGGGCCCCCGCAGGGCCTCAGTGGCTCCTCTCTGCTGCTGCTCTTTCGGACAAAAAAAAAAAAAAAAAAAATTAAATAAAAAGAGTTGAAAGAGCTAGCAGCTCAAAAATTTTTGCAAGCCTGTTTCAGGACAAAAAGGGACTTTCAGCGATGTCAAAAAGGAACATCTTCAGTTTCGACTTTTTCCTGAAACTCAGCTGTTTGGACTTGAAGCAATGAACTTTGTTTGCACTGTTTTTGTATTTTTTTTCTATCTTAAGATTGTTTTGGTGATGATCTACCCTCAGGGCAGATCTCTGAATAACTTCCCCAGAAATCTCTGTCCGGACTCTAAACATGTTGTGGACTGCAATGAGGAGACCTGGCAGACTAAGCAACAAGAAGAGGCTTTCCTTAACATCCAAAGGAATTTCAGAATTCTCAAAAGCTGTTGTGACAGGCCTGAAGGAGGAAAAGGGGGTGAAAAGCTGGAGAAAATGGTCCTCCTCTCTTTCCCCCACAGGCTGGGCATGATTATTAATGGACTCCCAAAGGTAGCACCCAAGGCCAGGGAAGGAGAGCAACAGTGAAGACATCCTAAATGACTCTCATTTCCCGTGATGTTATCATGTCATAAACTGATACCCCACAGTACAGCAACAGAGCAATCCTGATCCCTCTCCTTGCTCTGAAAAATATCATTGCAAGGAGCACATACGGAAATATATACAGGGGTATGTACCACACCCACATGAACAGACTAAGCAAGATTGTGCCCAGTGGCTCTGTATCTAATATAGCAAGTGCTTAGATCAAATTTGTTTCCAGCCTGCTCTGGGCAGATCTCTTGTTATCTTAACCTTTCTCGCCTCATGTTGGGCACCAGTTAAGGCTGTTGTGGTTTAGGAATGGTACTCCCTAATTTAGTACTTCCACTAAAAAGTCCACTAGCTGCTCCCTTTCCCCCCCTCTGATGGGAGGCAGGAAAGGCAGAGATCATGGGTTGAGATAAGAACAATTTACTGGAAAGAATAATGAGGTAAGAAAACAAACAGGAACAGCAACAATATTAATAACAAAAATGTACCAAAGAGAGGGTGATTCACATGCAAAAATGCTCACCATGGACCCAGGCAACAATGAACAAAGGGCAGTCAGCTTTCCCACTCCTGCCATCTTGAAGCCAGAGAGTCCCTTACCCCCTGCAATGACTTGAGGTCCTATAGAATAACAATCTAGCTATGCCCACACATCTCTAGCCTCTGCCCCCTTCACAACTACTGAAAAAAAATTAACTCTGTCCTGGCTGGAATCAGGACACCAGTAAAAAGTAGACTTAAAAGATGTTTCTCTAAGAACTGGAACCAACTCTATGAGCAGACTGCTAACTGAACAAATGCTACCTGCTAGCCAGGCATAGAGATTTCTTACCTCTGTTGTATCTCAGACTCATTTTTTGAAGTTCTTTTTAGTCTCTTACTATGCTGTAAACATTTTCAATTAGGGACTTGCCTGCAGAGTATTAATATAGTGTGGGTTTCCATTTTATGGGGAATTTTTAGCCATGCCTCTTATATAATTATTTAATAGTAAGCAATTTGTGGGAAATTCAGGACTCCTGTACAACTAATCAATGTGATCAAGCAGAAGCCATTTATTGTTTACATTACACACATATTTATAGATTCTACAAGCTAATAAGTACACACTTCTTGATTTGTGCCTTTGTCTTGTTCACTTGTTTTCTGCCTGCATTTCTCAGCGTATGTGATTGGTTACAGTCCAGGTGTTTCACAGTCCTCTGTTATCTAGTTCTTGTGGTCTTGGTATTCGGTTTCTCAGCCTCTTCTTTCTTAATTTAGTACAATTTATGTTCCAATAGCCTTGACGAATTCCTGAGGCTTTGATAACAAACTTAGAAGCAGGCTGGCTGGTGCACACTATGGCCTAACCCTTTCGAATACATTGAAACAGTCATTGCAAGATTAATGTCTGGATTTCCTCTATGAGAGTTGACTAGGATGTTTGGAATAGGATTCTTTTAAAAATCAAGCTGACCATACTACTTGAAGAATGTTAAATATTGTTGACTTCTGAAGGGTTTCCCACTGCCTAAGATCTGTTAGGAAACATTTAGTCTACTGATTAGCCATGTTGAAACAGGTTTATTTGATTTTATTACATTTTACTTTTTATATTTTGCTTTTTCTTTGAGAGTACTTTTATGAAAAATAATGAATCTCAGTCAGAAATCAGTCAAAGTATAACATGGTTGCTATTGGTTAAGAAGGCAGGAAGAAATACAATTGCTTTTCCAGGTTCAGTTGTTTTAATGAAGGTATGATTTAACAGTCAGCTGAACTATATGTCTGTTCACCGTGCCCTGGGCCAGAAGCACATTTTATGTAGCTGTCTAGAGTTGGATGAGAGAGCAGAGCCACCCAAGAAATAATTTTTGACTGTGTGGAAAGGATTGCTAGTTTGACATGTGAAAGGTAACAGTAATATGTCTACGAAGGAAAGATACTCCTCCTTTCAGTGCCTGCATAAATGTGGACTAAATTAACATAATGTTTTGTGGCATTCTCTGCATGTCAGCAATAGATTGTTTCAATAACATGTTTCTAGACTGTACATGGCAAAACATATCAAGCAAGTAGATTATTATAATAAATGTGAGTAAAACAGTTCTTCCTTAAATTCTTTTTTAAAATAGTTCAGTATTCAATTACGTAACTATATAATATTAACTTCTGTTTAGTTCAAGGAAGAAATCTCTAAGCATTTCAAGTCCCACACTGATCAACTTGTTTTGATATTTGCTGGAAAATATTTAAAAGATCAAGATACTTTGATTCAGCATGGGATTCATGATGGACTTATTGTTCACCTGGTCATCAAAATGCAAAACAGGTAATCTGACTGATGAGCAATCTTATTTTTACCTCAAAGTAATAAAATTATTCATAATTCCTAGTGTGATAGCTTTCTGTTGGGCAAACCTAGGTTTGACTAAAATGTATTCAAAAGCAGTACAAATACTGCTACTAAATAAGAGAAGCAACCCCAAAATGTGTAAGGTTGTGTCCCTAGATATCATACATACACTTTTTGAAAGTTAATGTTGTCTTCAAAATGAAACCATTACTATTAAATCACTTGAACTGGTGTCTCAGTTAGTGCAGAATAACAGTCTGAATACAATCTGAATAGTCCTTGTTCTGTTTCACTGCATGGTAGCACCCATGCTTATGCTTCTGCAATAGACAGATGTGGTGAGCATATGAACTGGGCAAACGGCCTTTAGTGCTTGTGCTAGTTTATAATGGTGTTAACTTTGTGTAACTACATTGTTACCATGCTCTTACAGTTTTAAAGAATATTAAATTTCTGATACTAGTCTTGTGATGAAATAAGACTTTAAGTTAATTTGATGTTCAGTGGGGTGACCTACTAACAGTATGTTATAGAATAGATTCTGTATTCTAGATTTTGGTAGACTTCTCTCCTTTAAGGATAGTATAAAAAAGATGGTAACAGCTGGAGTGATGCCCATCCACAGAATCACAGAACCATTAGGTTGGAAGAGACCTTCAAGACCATCGAGTTCAGCCCATGCCATAACACCTCAACTAAACCATGGAACTGAGTGCCACATCCAATCTTTTGTAAAACACATCCAGGGATGGTAACTCCACCACGACCCTGGGCAGGCAATTCCAGTACTTTATCACTCTTTCGGAAAAAACTTTTCCCTAATATCCAACCTATATTTCCCTTGGTGCAGCTTAAGACTGCGTCCTGTCATTCTGACATTTGTTGCCTGGAGAAAGAGACCAACCTCCACCTTACTACAACCACCTTTCAGGAAGCTGTAGAGAGTGATAAGGTCACCACTGAGTCTTCTTTTTCTCCATGCTAAACAACCCCAGGTCCCTCAGTTGTTCCTCATAGGGCTTGTGTTCCAAGCCCCTCACCAGCCTTGTTGCCCTTCTCTGGACACGCTCAAGTATGTCAACGTCCTTCCTAAACTGAGAGGCCCAGGACTGGACACAGTACTCAAGGTGTAGCCTCACTAGTGCCAAGGACAGGGGAAGAATGACCTCCCTGCTCCTGCTGGCCACACCGTTCCTGATACAGGCCAGGATGCCTTTGGCCTTTTTGGCTACCCAGGCACACTGCTGGCTCATGTTCAATCGGCTGTCGACCAGTACCCCCAGGTCCCTTTCCGCCGGGGCACTGTCCAGCCACACTGTCCCCAGCCTATAACGTTGCAGGGGGTTATTGCAGCCAAAATGCAGGACTCAGCACTTGGACTTATTAAACTTCATCTTATTGGACTCTCCCCATCCATCCAACTGTTCCAAGTCTCTCTGCAAAGCCCTCCTTCCTTCCAACAGATCGACACACACTACCAGGTTAGTGTCGTCTGCAAATTTACTGATTAAAGCCTCAATACCCTCATCCATGTCATTAATAAAAATATTGAACAGAACCGGCCCCAGCACAGACCCCTGAGGGACACCACTGGTGACTGGCTTCCAGCTGGATGCAGTACTGTTCACCATCACTCTCTGGGCCTGGCCATCCAGCTAGTTCTTAACCCAGAAAAGAGTGCTCCTGTCCAAGCCATGGGCTGCCAGCTTTTCCAGGAGTATGCTGTGGAAGAAAGTGTCAAAGGCCTTGCTAAAGTCCAAACAGACAACACCCACAGCCTTTCCCACATCCACCAGGCAGGTCACCTGGTCATAAAAGGAGACCAGGTTGCTCAAACATGACCTACCGTCCTAAACCCAAGCTGGCTGGGTCTGATACTTTGGCCATCCTGTAAGTGCTGTGTGATGACACTCACTATAAACTGTTCCACTACCTTACTGGATACTGAGGTCAGGCTAACTGGTCTATAATTACCAGGATCCTCCTTCCAACAGTTTTTTTATGAATGGGTGTCACATTGGCCAGCTTCCAGTCATCTGGAACCTCACCAGTGAGCCAGGATTGTTGCTAAATGATGGAGAGAGGCTTCACAAGCTCATCTGCCAGCTCCCTCATCACCGTGGGATGGATCCCATCTGGTTCCATAGATTTATGAACATTCAAGTGGCTCATCAGTTCTGTGACTGCCTCCTCCTGGATAACAAAGGGACCATTCGGTTCCCTGGCACCATCTACCTACCCAGGAGAACAGTTGTCCTGAGGACAAGCCATCTTCCCACTAAAGACAGGCAAAGAAGGCATTAAGCACTTCCACTTTTTCCTCATCTGCAATTACTAAGTTCCCTTCCACATCCAGTAAAGAACAAAGGTTTGTCTTACCCTTCCCTTTGCCGTTATGTCATGGTTTGAGCCTGGCTCAATGCCAGTGCCTCATATAAAAATACTTCTTCTTTGGTGTCTGCTGTGAGATGTGATCAGAAATAGAGCAAAGCAGGCTCTAACTTAGGAATAAAAGGGAAAAACTTTATTAAATTGCAACTATAAAAGAAATACACAGAAATCAGGATGAAAACTTTCTAAAAATATTTTTCTTCCTTCCACTAAATTTCCAATGCATTCACTTCTCAGATCACTTACTCTCAGTCCAGCACCACTCTTCAGATTATCAATTCTCAGTTCATCGAGGAGAGAGGAGTCCCTCTTGTACCATAGGCTTCCCCAGGAAACACAGTTGAAACCTCTTGTGTTTCCATGTCACACGTGGCACTGCCTGGAGATCATTTTGCCATCGTGACATCTTCTTTCCATGCCCAGTGCTTTCACCACTGTGCATGGACTGGAGTTGCTTCTAGGGTTTTCCTTCTTAAAGGGTGCTTTGCCCAGTTCTAAAAAGAGCACAGTCTCTCACTTTTGGGACACTTGTCCCCCCCCAGATTCCACCCCCTGGGGCTGAGGGGTCTCGAGAACAGAGATCATCTTCTTTTTCTTCTTCTCTGGAGACGGAGGGCACTCCTATCATTCTCCTCACTCGTTGTCTCTGTTCACTCCACTCTTTCACATCACATCACTGCACTCTCTTGGCTCCAAGCTATTGCCTTCCCCCTAAATGCAGTTTCTGTGTCACAGGAAAAAAAAAAAAAGGTTCTGTTCATGGCTATACAAGAAAAGTCCAGCCAACGGCCACTCTATCATTTCTTCTCACTTAAGATTCTTTTCAGCTTCTCTTGTGGCCTATTTCTTCTTATCTCATATCTCATCTCTATCTGTTTTTTCATTCAACTCCAGGAGAAATCAGCATTTGTAAGGCTTCTATCATTCAAGAAAAGAGTTAAAAGTCTTTGGCTCTGCCTGTCTAGAACTCTTACAGCTGCCCTACTGTCACTGAAACCCCCCTCTCTTCTCCTTCACTCTGGCTGTGCTATCAAATTTTCAAGGTGGCACAGGCACAGACACTAGCTCTCTCTCTTGGGGGGGGGCTGCCTGATGTCTTTCAGGCTTTCTCTACTTTTCGATCTCGCAGGGGCTTTCACCTCTTTTCTCTGTCTCAGGCCTGGCCTGGCGGCCTACTTTTTCCAGCCGCATGGCTCCCCTCCCCCACCCAGCTCAGAGCCGGGCAGGGGAGGTTTGTTCTCTTCCACGAACCCAGAACCCAAGAGACTTTCCCCCGGGAGTTCTCAACTTTTAACCCCCTGTTTTCTCAGAGGCATATCCATGTCCTCAGTGGCCAAACCAAATGCCAATATTCAAACCTGAGCACCTATTGGTTTGACCACAGCATCCTAAAAAACTCAATTCCTCTCAAACCACTACACGTTGATATATTTGTAAAAACATTTTTCATTATCTTTCACAAAAATTGCCAAATTTAGCTCAAACTGAGCTTTGGCCTTTCTAATTTTTTCCTACATGCCCTATCAACCCCCTTAAATACTTCCTGAAAGACCTGACCCTCCTTCCAAAGATGATACATCCTCTTATTATTCCTAAGCTCCTTCAAAACCTTATTGCCCTTTCAGGTTGGACATTTGCCTCATCGAGTCATCTTTTGGCACAATGGGACAGTCTGTTCCTGTGCCCCCAGGATCTCTGTTTTGAAGCACACCCACCTTTCCTTGACTTCTTTTGTTTTTAAGGGCTGCTTCCCAAGGAACTGTCTGAATAATTCTCCTAAATAGGCCAAAGTCTGCCCTCCAGAAGGCCAGTGTAAAAGTCCTATTGGCGTTCCTCCTGATTTCACAAAATATTGAGAATGCTATAATTTCATGATCACAATGCCCAAGCAGCCTCCAACTACCACATCTCCCACTAGCCTATTGCTATTAGCAAACAACAGCTCTAACATAGTCCCTCCCCATGTGGGCTCATTCACCAGCTGCAACAAAAAATTGTCTTCCACACACTCTAAAAACTTCCTGGACTGCCTCTTTTCTGCTGTATTAAGTTCCCAGCAGATGTCTGGTAGGTTGAAGTCACCTATAAGAACAAGGGCTGGTGATCCTGAAACATTCTCCATCTGCTTCTGGAATAAGTTGTCCACCTCTTCTTCCTGGTTGGGTGTATGGTAACAGACTCCCAGTAGGGTGTCAGCCTTGTTTGCCTTCCCCTTAATTCTTACCCATAGGCATTCAACTTCATCATCATTAGTTTAAATACCTATGGCATCAAAAACCTCCCTAATAGAAAGGGCCACCCCTCCAACTCTTCTCCCTTTCCTGTCTGTTTTGAAGAGCTTGTAGCCATCCAGTGCTGTGCTCCAGCTATGTGAGTCATCCCACCATGTTTCCATGATGGTGACTACATCATAGCTTTGCTGTTTGTACTATGGCTTCCAGCTCTTCTTGTTTGTTACCCATGCTGTGTGCATTAGTATACATGCACTTCAGCTGGGCTACTGATTCCACCCCTAACTGTTGGGAAGGATGAAAGTTTGACAAGAAAGTCTCACAGATATGTATGCTTGGCAGAAAGATTTTTTCACATGTAGAATCTCAAGAAGGAATAAAAATGAAATCACGTTTTGATATAGAAGAAAAGAATTGCTGAGCCAGTCTTACTGGATAACCAAGAAGGCAAAGGGTATGTTAGTTAGAAGGGATTTTTATGACTTAGAGCAAAGGATAAACCCACCTCAAACAAGAAGATGTTTTTACCAAGCAGGAAGATAGCACAGGCAAACAAGCCTGCTGATGTGGCAAGTAGAAAAAAGGTCTCAGAATTTTCCACTGCAAGAAAACTGAAAAACATCTTCTAGCTTAAACTGTAACATACTAACTTTTAGTGATTGGAGAATAGTAGCATGAATATGGCAATTATAGTAGTTATGACAGGTTATAGATAAAAGCTAAGGTTTAGATTGGTTCTACTGTATTGAGATGCTCAGCAAAGAAAAGTGTCCTAGGGTGACATTAGGATACTTGTATCCCCATTCATGTGTGCTGTACATGCTGGATATTATGTTCTGTGCCTTCAAGACTGGCTCTGAAGAGTGAATGTTTTGTTTTGGTTTCTTATCAGCCACTCCCCCACAGCCGGCGGGACATACAGACAGTACAGTGCATAGTGTGTCTTTTACTTTTCGCCTGGCTCTTCGCTTTGCTCTTGCTTCTGTTTTGCTTCTGCTTGCTCTGATTTTTTGCTTCTTCTCATTAGTTAGTTTAGGTAAACAGTCCAAATTTCTTCCTGGACTGTTTCTCCTTTCCTGTTTTGGACCTGCTCCAGACTGGGATCTGGGAAACACCAAGAGTTTGCACCCTGTGGCCTGCAGCAGCTACCCCAGCGCCGGAGGGACTGATAACAGAGAGACCACCCCCAAGAGAGACTTTCTGAATTTGTCATCTTTTTCAGAGCAGTGAAAGAGTGGTGTCAGCCGGTATTGTTCATTTTGTGTTTTGGGGGGGGTGCTGTGCCTGTTAAATAAACAGGTTCTTTTCACTTCTCTCCGAGGAATTCTTCCCGAACCGGTTGGGGGGGAGGCATGTGGGTTTGCTCTCTGGAGGGGCCCCCCTTTGGAGATTCTCTCCCAAATTTGCCCTAAACCAGGACAATAATGCTTTTGTAACTTAAACTAAGGATTTCCACGCCTGCCTGCAGCTGGAGCTGACAGCTGTAGCCACAGGCTCTGTTGCCCACAACCTTGGACTGCTGCAACATCTTGGATGTAATAAACTGCATTTTGAAGAGCTGCCTGGATTCCTCCATCCCTCCTTTCGGCTCTTAGAATCACCAGGACACTTCCTAATGGTGCATTCGCCTCCTGCATCCAGATAATTGATAAATATATTGAACAGAACTGGGCTTAGAATTGAGCTCTGAGTAACACTGTTTGTGCTTGATTGCCAACCAAATGTAGCCCTATTCGCTACAACCTCTTGAGCCCTGACCATTTTCCAGCTCTTCACCCAGCGCACTGTGAACCTACTCATACTACAGTTGGACAACCTGCTGTGAGAGTCTGTCCGAAATATCATGACTTTGCCTCACAACTATAATTGAGAGACCACTCAGAAGACCCCCTTTGTCCCATTCCTGGCCTTGCAGTGGAAAGTTACCCGCCAAGCCAGGGGCTCGAAAACCTGAAAGAATTGCTAAGTTACTGTTTCCACAGGTACATTTTCTGCATGCTACACTGAGCCCAATGAGAAGAAGGGGACACTGTGCCCTTTTTGCAACAATGGCCTTGGAAGCTGTCCCACCTCTTGGCCTGGCTGGACTTCTCCTGAGCTTTTGGGTGGTCCCCCACAGAAGACACCTCTCGTTCATCTACAACCACTGTGACAGACAAACTGAGATAACAGAAGCCTCTCCACCAGAGAAAAACCCGAGAAATCCCCATGTGAGAAAGGCCTCCCTCACACTCCCCAAGGACTGGGACTGAAGGCCCCAGCCTGGGGAAGATGTGCAGGGGGAGGCAAGCTGACCAAAGCAAGATGGATGTTGCAGGTGCAGGCATTGGACCACGAAAACAATGGCCCTCGCCCACTGAGAGATGAACTGTGTGTACCCCTTTTCCAAATACCATTCTTTTTACTAGAAGATAAAATAGATTCACTTTTGAAATAATCCCCTTCCCCCTCGATGAGAAGAGTATAATTAGGGTCCAGAATGGACTGCATCTCTGAGATCTCCCCGGAAGTGACCTAGTGAACCTCGTCGGCTGGACACCGAAGGACCCTCGCCATTTTCACGTTTGGTAGCTATATACCCTTCCTTTTCCTCCCTTTTATTCCTTATCTTTCCCTAGTTCCCCCAATTCCTCTCCAATGCATTTTTGCTGTGGTTATTTCAATAAAGTGCATTTGTGTTGATTAATACTGCAAAACCCTTTTGCACCATGTCGCTTTTTTGCACCCTGAGATCAATCTAAGAACTACCATGAAGCCCGTCCGCAAGGACGGCTCGTGACACCTGCCCAGAAGGGTGCTGTGAGGGACAGTATCAAAAACCTTCCTAAAATCTAGAAAAACTACATCTACCACCTTCCCTTCCTCTACTAGGTGCATGTCCTTATCATTGAAAAATGCAGGTTCTTGAATAATATATTTGCTAGTATGTTTTGCAGAGTAGATGTTGAGGGCACTACAGATAGGAACACATGCACAAATTATCATGATCAAAGAGCTTTCTGTATTAGATAACTGGGCAACAGATTACTGTTTAAGACAAGTTTTAACCAATGTCTTTCCATCAATAAGGAGAAATGAATATGAGTAGTGTCAGGAAAATTAATCTACAGACACAAGAGTTTTATGTCCAAAAAGGACACAGAGGAGTCCTGTAACTTTATTTGAATAAAGGGAGAGGCCATGGGGCATTTCCCATGGGGTCTCTCAAGTTGTTGGAGGACTCAGCCTCCTTTTTATCCTAATTTCCCAGCTGCATTTCCCTCTCTCTTTCCCCATTGGCTGAGGTACTTGAGAGGTAAAAAGTTTCCAATTCACCTAAAAGAGACCTCTTCTAATGTGTATCCGCCCCACTCCCCTTTTTTTTTTCTTCTTTGTGTCTCTGTTCTTTTTTCTCTAAGTCCAGGGATTTAGCACAGCCTTGTGTGATTAATTAGTAGAATTCTTCTGGAATTTGTGGTTCCCCCCCACTGCGTCTTTCACCTATCAGTATCTGGGTTTATTCACCAGCAGGCCCACAGCTTGTGAAGATACCTCCTTCTCATTCCTTTCAATCCTTCCTCTTCTTATTTTCTCAATAATTGTCTTTAAAAACCTTAGTTGCCATTGACTTAATTTTCTGTTCCTGGGTCCTTTTTGGTTTTGCAATTGATTGCAGTGACATCATTATCTGTCCTTTTGTAGCCATTTTTGGATCAGTAGACATGGCTAATACCTGCATTTCCTTGATCACCTGCTGAATGAGCTGTGCTCAGCAAGGTGTCATGTATGGTAAAAATATTAGAGTTGCTATAGCACATAGGAGGAAAAAAACCCATTAATTTAACCCATAGTCTGCCATGTAAACACAAAAACATGTCCCATTCCCATCCTTTCCATGTTTGGACTAGTACATGAGCTAACTTTCTTATTGTCTTTGTTATTTGTTTCATCACTTTTCCATTGTCATCTATTTGCAAACAACAGTTTGAGTAATTTATTTTCCACACATTTCCCCTTCTTCTGCTAATAGATAATCTAATACCATCTGATGTTGAAATATCACATTCCTCATTTGAGTGGATTGGTCTGCAAGAAGGTCAGGAGCTGGAGCTGTCTGGGTGGTTATTATTTCAAAGACAGCTTGTAACCTAATTTATTTGATTCAAATTATAAATGGGTTCTCTGGCACCTGATATTAATTCAGTTGGATTCCAAATGGCTGGTCCATAGTGTTGTATGATTTGCTCAGGTGGCCATTCATCTTTTTTCCCATTTTTGGGTGCTCCCTCCAGCCAGGGATGCATCAATTGACCACTTTTGTCTAATTAGATCATCATATACCTTGATTCCTAACTGATTTCCTTCAAATGGTGGTAGCAAAAAGAACAAGTCTAATATACCCTACATTATAAATTCCTGACCAAATTGGAGGTAACCTGTGATAAGCATGTTGGCCACAAATCCAATATCCTTTCAAAGCCTAGGTCCTGTTGGCAAAGAGGCCTTCCCAGTTTTTATCATCAATTGGTGGGTCAAAATACAGCTTGCTTCCTGGGCCTAATGGTCCTCCAACAATAGCTGCCCCACCATAAGAATCACAATATTTGCATGTTCAAGCTCCCACATGAGGTTTCCACCTGCAGTTATATCCCTAATCTGTTTTGTTAGATCTGGCCCAGAACTTATTATAAAGGGTGCGAGTTCTGTTCTGGTGTTGCCAATTCCACTGATAGTCACAGACAATGTGTCCTACTTGTGGAATTATCTCGGGGCCAGCTTAAAAATATGTGGTCAAAAAAACTGTACCTCCCCACTGCTTTACAGCCTTCAAAATCCCTATCATGGTTTGAGAGGAAGTGAGTTTTTGGGATGCTGTGGTCAAACCAATAGGTGCTCAGATTTGAATATTGGCACCTGGTGTGGCCACTGAGGACATGGATACGCCCCTGAGAACACAGGGGGTTAAAAGCTGAGAACTCCCAGGGGGAAGCTCTCTTGGTTCTGTCCGTGAAAGAGATCAGACCTCCCCTGCCCAGCTCTCAGCTGGGTGGGGGAGGAGAAGCCATGCAGCTGTAGGAGGTAGGCCGGGCCTTGGACAGAGAAGGGAGGTGAAGGCCCCTGCAAGATGGAAGGGTGGAGGAGCACTGAGAGGCTTCAGGTAGCCCCCCCCTCTCCCAGGAGAAAGAAAGGGAAAGACAGAGAGACAGAGAGAGAGAGAGAGAGAGAGAGAGATCGCACTGGTGGCTGTGCCTGTGCCACCTTGAAATTTGATAGCACGGCCAGCTGAGAAAGAGAAGGGGGGATGCGGTGAGAAGGTGCCCGGCAGGGCCAGCCATGGGAGTTCTGGACAGGGAGAGCCTTTTAACCCTTTTCTTGGATGATGGAAACCCTACAAATGCTGATTCCTCCTGGAGTTGAATGAGAAGAGAGATAGAGATGAGAAAAGAGGAAATAGTCCACGAGAGAAGTTGAGAAGAATCTTAGGTGAGAGGAGATGATGGAGTGGCCTTTGGCTGGACTTTTCTTGTATAGCCATGAACAGAACCTTTTTTTCCTGTGACACAGAGACTGCATTTAGGGGGGAGGCAATGGCTTGGAGCCAAGAGAGTGCAATGATGTGATGTGAAAGAGAGGCTTGAACAGAGACGACGAGTGAGGAGGGTGGTGGTGCCGTCCATCTTCAGGGAAGAAGAAGAAGATCTCTGTTCTCGAGACCCCTCGGCCCCAGGGGGTGAATTTGGGGGGGACAGGTGTCCCGAAAGTGAGGGACTGTGCTTTTTTTTTGGAACTGGGCAAAGCATCCTTAAAAGGGGAACCCTAGAAGCAGCTCTGGTCTATGTGCAGTTGTGAGAGCACTGGGCATGGAAGGAAGATGTCATGATGGCTGATGATCTCTGGGCGGCGCCACGTGTGACATGGAAACACAAGAGGTTTCAACTGTGTTTCCAGGGCAAGCCCATGGCACAAGAGGGACTCCTCTCTCCCTGATGAACTGAGAATTGATAATCTGAAGAGTGGTGCTGGACTGAGAGTAAGTGATCTGAGAAGTGAATGCATTGGAAATTTAGTGGAAGGAAGAAAAATATTTTTAGAAAGTTTTCATCCTGATTTCTGTGTATTTCTTTTATAGTTGCAATTTAATAAAGTTTTTCCCTTTTATTCCTAAGTTAGAGCCTGCTTTGCTCTATTTCTGATCACATCTCACAGCAGACACCAGGGAGAAGGTATTTTCATGGGGGCACTGGCATTGTGTCAGGGTCAAGCCATGACAATCCCTTTGGTAATTATGGTAGGAACACCTTACCCAGGTACCATCAGTGAGCTTAACATGCGTTTGATTCCATCTGCCTCAATAGTTTGAACAATCATAAGGAGGACATTTGAGGGTCCAACAATCTAAACTCAAAGATAAAGTCCAAACACTTTTCCCACGTTTATGCCTCCTGTCCTATTTAGACAAATGCCCCTCAGAAGAATGAAGCCTCCATGGACTTGCTTTCTCCTCCCCAAATCCCATTCCATTATGGACTTCACTCAGGGTGCTGACCCACTGTAGTGGTTTTGGTTCCCCAATTTGAGATTTCCCGGCCAATGCACCAATGAGTGTAGTGGGTTCAGTGCTGGCCAATCACCAGTGCACTCACTAGGATGCACTCACCCATTTCCTGCTGTGAGGTAGGACCAGGAGGAAGGCAAAGCAGGCTCAAAACTTTAAAAGGGTATAAAGAAAAGCTTATTAACAGTAACTAAAAGAAAGAGTGATAAGATTCAGAATAAAACCTTCAGAACACTTCCCCTCCTCTCACAACCTTTTCTTTCCCAATGACAATGTAAAGAAACAAAACCTAAAATTTCAGTCAGTTTACCACCTCTAGAATAGTCTTTCTTTAGTTCACTAAGGGAGCAAGTCCCTCTTGTTAATGTTATGGAGACTTCTCCACAAGAAAACAGTGCTCTTGTGTCTCTCCTCACAAATAGTAGCCACCCAGGGAAATCTGCAATTGTGAAATCCCTCCCATTTTCCTCAAGCTTTTCCCACAGCTGTGTTTATGGGCCATGTCAGCTTATGGGGTACTGTTTTAAAGATGAGCTGTTCAAAGGCAAAGGTTCTCATTATCTATCTCTAAAATCATCTTCATCTCTGGGAATAGAGATCTTTTTCTTTCCCTGGGGGCACAGGGTTTTCATCACTCTTCTCTCTCTCTCTGTTGAAACTTCTCATAGATCACAAGTACTTTAACATCTGCTTACTTTGGCATGGAGGCCTTTGCTCAGTATCAATTTGAATCCTTCATCTCCCCATGCTTTCACGTGTTACAGGGAAACAGAGTCTGATGTAGCATTTACATCATTCTCCATGGCTTTACAAGACGATTTCAGCCCCAAGATTAAGGAATCTCCTCATCCCTCCCATTTGGAACTTGACTTCTCCTTCACTGACCTCGGTGTCTTCATGTTGCTCCTCTACATTGCCTCCATTTTGTTCTTTTCTCTCACTTGAGGGAGTATTGAAACACTGAAAGAGTTAACATCTGGCCTGGGGCCTGCAGATGCTCACCTGACCCTGGCCAGGCTCGGTAGCTTGTGGCAGGAACTGCGTCTGGGGCTGTGTCAGGATTGGCTGCATGGCTGGACTTTCATTTTTGCTGCATTCAATTCCAGCTGCAGGGCCACTCTTCATGGGCTGCAGGGCCACCTCTGGTCTCAGCTGCATGATCTTGAGCAGCGGCCACGCTGGGGGAGGGGACTTGGCAGCAAGATGTTAACAGCTTCTGTTATGAGTAGAAAAGTTGTCCATTTTTTTTAAAGGTTGCAGAGTTCACAAGTTAAACCAATTGCTGCCAAGTTGGAGTTCTAACTATTTGTTGTTAATAATTTCATGTTGTAATCACCTGTTGTTAATAGTTTTTCTTTAATTACCTGTTGTTGATGGTTAGAAATCCCCCTTTGTCTAGTATCACCCTGCTGCTTCCTGGAAAATGGCCCACGGGACTGTGAGGAGGTGACATCGGGGCTGGTATGCAAATGAGGAAACCCCTCACCAAATCTAGCAGGAAAAACCCCTAAAACAACTAGCCACCATGGAATTGAGGGATCAAAGTGATGTCTAAATGTGAGGAACAGAATCCAGAGTCTGCTAAGACCCTTTTTACCTTTCACCCTAACCTAAAAAGATGTCAGCTAGAAAGAGGACCTTGAATGTCAAACTGAAAAACTGGGAATCTCCTGGTGCTCTCATGAGGACGGAAGCCCCAGCTCCGCCTGCATACCAGCGGACACAGTTGCACTCTTCCTCCTCCTCCATGCCACTCCTGGGAGCAGCAGCGGCATGTGCGCGACCCGTCGGTTCTCCCCACCCAAGCTGATTTTTAATAAAGGCATTAAAAAGGAGAAAGATCTCCTGCCTTATTTATTTCAGCTTTGGCCCAGCCCTGCCTCGGCCAGGGCCCCACAGCCTCCCCACCCCCTGCCTGGCAGCTGCTGGGGCCCAGCCTGGCCAGGATGGGGCCTGGAGGGTTCTGTGGAAAGGGTCTCAGCCCTGTGGCAGAGCCTGCCCAGCCCAGCCCAGCTGAGACAGAGGCTGGGCCAGGCCTTATTAACTGTTCCCAGGCCGTGAGGAAAAGAGAAAGTTGCGGGGTTTCTTTTGTCTTTAACATGTGTTTTTCACAGAGGCATGTACAGCTTTTCAGTGGCTGGAAGCTTTGCATCACTTCTCTAAATGCCTCCCATGCAAAACCACCACACCCACCATTTAGGTTCGACTGGCATGGCCACCCATGGCCAGCCTTCAGATCCTCCTGACCCTCTGCAGACCCAACAATTGCTAAGGTTAAAGGTTTTTGCTACTTCTCCTAAAACCAAAAAACCATTTTCCCACCTCTGGACCAAACCTAGCTGACTATATAAAGATAAGATTATTACGAAAACATTCTGATCGTGTAATCAGATTTCCTAATCTAATTCTCACGTTGTGTTCTGCACCACTTGTGGCAAGTGAAGGCACAGAAACAACATAAAGAAAACAATGACAGCAAGTAGTAGCCCCCCAGATACTGGAGATCCAAAAGGAGGGATGCCCATACAGACTATTTCAACAGACTACCTGTGGGTAGGAGTACAGGGCTTCCCCAGATGTTGATGCACTGGCTACTGCTCCAGTCCACTTCTGTGGAGTGTCAGTCGTGGGCTCCCATCCTTCTCCTCCAGCTGAGATGTCCAAATCTCCAGGGCCTCAGAGACCCTGCCTGGAGTGTGATGGGTCCACCCATCTTCAGCTGTCTTGACAGCTGTTTCTGTGGTCAGTAACACTTGGAAAAGTCCATGCCACTTTGCCACCAGTGGTGCTTCTTTCCACTTCTTGACTAGCAAAGTCCAAAGGCAGTGTCTGTGTCAGCTGAGCTTCCTGTTGAAGATATCTCACAAGAGACAGTGTCCGGGCCACATATTGTTTTAAATATACATCACTTATTTCCACACACCCCCCCACCCCCAACCCCACTAGGTTGAGAATTACAAGGGTAAGGAATTCCAAACATCAATTCGAAGGGAGATAATTGAATATTGCCTCTGGATCTTGCCCTTATTCTTGCCAAAGCCAGTGGCAAAAGCCGTACCCATGGCATCTTAATTTCTATCACCAGTTTCAAAGGGTGTTTCTTCATTTCTCCATTGAGTCTTGGCCTGAGCTCTGGGGGTGCCAGAGGTTATGGAGGTGCCATGGTATTCCTAAAGCAGTCATAACCCCTTGAAGGATTTTTCCTGTAAAATGAGTTCCCCTATCTGAGTCTACTGCTTCCACAATCCCATATCTTGGAATTATTTGTTCCAAAAATACCTTAATAACTGATCCTATAGTTGCTGAAGCAGTTGGAAATGCTTCTGGTCACCCTGTTAGCTGACATACTATTACCAGATGCCACTTGGGGCATTTCAGTAAAACCCACCTGGCATCTTTGAAAGGGACATACAGCTCAAGACCTCCCTCCCCTGGCAATTTTCTTTGTAACCCTGTTATTGGTTTTAGCATAAATCAAACAACCTTCAATAGCTTGTTTTGCCAGAGTAAAAAGACCCACAGCAGTGTACATTTGAGGAAGACTTCCGCCAATGCTTGAGAAGCCAAATTACTTCTCCCTTCATGGAGTTGTTTTAATATTTGGATACCAGAGCTTTTGGTATCCACTGTTTACCATCCCTTGTAAACCAATTATCCCCTCTTTCCTCTGATTCACTATTTTTAATTATCTCAAGTTCTTCTAGTGGAAAAGAGTTCCTCTGGCAGCGATGGGACTACTGGGAGTGAGGGGAGGATCTTAAAGATTTCTGGAAACAGTACAGCTTTCTGAGCCTCTTCATCAGCCAGTCGGTTACCTATTGGTTCTTCTGAGTACCCTGCCTGGTGTCCCCTAACAGGTATTGTTGCCACCCCTTTTGGTAAAATCACCACCTCCAAAAGGTGAGAAATTAAGCTCTCATGAGTTAACCTTTTTCCCCTGCAGGTTAATAAACCTCTTTCTTCTTATAATTTCCTAAATGCATGTATCACCCCATATGCATTTTTAGAATCAATAAGAATATTCACTATCTTGTCCCAATATAATTCACAGCCTCCTACAAGAGCATACAGCTGTGCTGTCTGAGCTGACCCTGTAACTCGCTTCCCTTCTACCACCCTTGAAGACCCATCAGTAAACACATTTTCCCTCTCAGGCCAGGGAGAGTCTTGTAAATCTTCCCTAGCCCAGGTCTGGAGATCTATCACTTGAATGCAGTCATGGATTATCGACAATGGAGAGAGACGGGGACAACTGACTGGTGATCAGAATCCGAATTAACTGTAGACTACATATGCTTATATACCATCTTAGGCTAGTAATTTTTTACTACGGTTGGGTTAATCGTCACAAAAACTTATACATTTTTGAAGCATCTCTTCTACTTGCAAAAATTGATTCAATCTTCTTCCCTGTCCCAGTCTGATCCAATTTTCTGTCAATCTTCAAAGCTCTGTTTGTTCTTGCCAAGGCATCCTGATTATCAAATCTCATGCTAATCAGGTCCAAAGTACAACAATGGGTTTCTTCCTGGCCCCCTTCTTCAAGGCTGTTTAGACAGAAGGCTGGGTTAAACCCTTCCTGGTTTCTCAATTCTAAATCTTCCTGCTCCATTAAACAAGATTCATACTGTAATAACCAAGCACTGGTCATTCACTTAGAGGTTCTTTCAGTTAACAAACCTTTAACTTGATGCAAAACTTAAATAATCCTATATCCTCCCATTGTCAGTTTTCGGGCCTCAGTTACCATCAAATTTGTGGCTGAACAGTTCTGCAAATAATGAGGCCAGCCTCCGGCCACTGGGTTTAACAGATTAGAAAAATAAGCAACAAGTTGCTGTGTTTCTCCATGTTCTTGTACCAAAATTCCTTTATCATGGCCCTGTTTAACATCCACATATAACTGAAATTCCTTTTCTGAGTCTGGAAGAGCTAAGACTGGGGCATTAACCAATTTTGTCTTTCAATTTTCTAAAGCTTTGCTCTCCTTCTGGTGTCCATGCCACAACATTAGGACTGTCTCGGGTTAAAAAGTCATATAAAGGTCTGGCTAAAACAGAAAAATCTTCAATTCATGCTCTGCAGTACCACACCAACTCTGAAAAACTGCTATAAGTCTTTTTTTAGTCTGTGGTAATGGTACTTGTTAAATTCTTTGCATTCTTTCTGGATCAATACACCATAGACCTCCGGTCAAAACATGTCCCAAACATTTAATTTTTTTTTCTACCAACTGCTCTTTCTTTTCAAACACTCTAAGTCCCTTTTTAGCAAGAAAATTAAGCAGCTTCACAGTAACCTCTTCAACCACCTTTTCCTGTTCCCCTGATAAAGTCAAGTCATCCACATACTGCAACAACTTATCTCCTGAGGGTGGAGTAAACTCTCTTAGTATTTTCTGCAAGGCTTGCCCAAACAAAACCGGTGACTGTAAATCCCTGCGGGAGGACTGTCCATGTCAATGGTTGCTTAACCATCTACCCTCCTTTTTATTTCTACTCCCATTCAAAGGCAAAATACCGTTTACTGTCCTTGGTAAGAAGACACCTCCAGAGAGCATCCTTCAAATCCACTGCTGAATAATACTGATGTGAAGAAGGGATCTGGTTCAGGATGGTATAGGGATCCATAACTGTGGGGTGCCTTGGTTCGACGATTTCATTTATTATTCTTAAATCCTGCACCATTCTGTAGGTTCCATCTGGTTTCTTAACTGGCAGGACAGGAGTGTTATAGGGACACATACACAGCTCCAAAAGACCTGTCTTTAGCAGGGACTCAATGACAGTCTGTAACCTCTTCTTTCCCTCCCTTGAATTAGGGTATTGCTTTTTAGACACCACTTGTCCTGGTTGCTTCAAAGTAATTTGGAGAGGGTCTATGTCTAATTTTCCATATTTCCCTGGGGCTGCCCACACTTCTCAGACATTTCACACAAAGTTACTACAGTGTTAGACTCTGTATCATTTTTCACAATACTAATTTGAATTCTCACTTTAGCCATCAAATCCCTTCCCAGTAAATTACAATCACAATTAAGAACAAACAGAAATTCTTGCATTTCAAACCTATTCCTCAGATCTACTAATAGTGGTTTAATAAAATGCACCCATTCATCCCTTCCACTCACCCTTTGAATAATCAAAGATCTTTTTGACATTTTTCCCCTGCTAGGGATAAAATTCAAAGTGGCTTGAGAGGCCCCTGTGTCTACCAGGAAACACACTGCCTTTCAATACGGACCCACCTTAAAAGTTAGCAAGGGCTCCAGTGAGGTGGGTCCCTGGTATAATGGGAGCCCCTGACACCCTTAGCAACCCATTTCCATTATCCTCTCAACTTCCTCCTCTTGAGGATACAGGTGTTTCTGCGGACCTTCCCGCTTCCAGTGTCCCTCTGCCCTGCAGATAGCACACTGATTCTTTCCAAGTCGCTGTTTGGGTTGGGTCTCTCCTGCTGAGGAGGGAATGCTTCTGTCACTTCCTTGTGGCTGACCCGGTCTTTTATATCCCAGGGGACCCCTTGGATCCTGCGGGTAATCCCTCTGGGGCTGCAAAAATTCTGCCATCACCTTTGCCTTTGCCTTTTCCTAATCCCTTCTTACATAGCCTTGCTGTATCTTTCTATCATTCTAACCAGTTCATCCAGGGACTTATTCTGCCCTTCCTCTAGTTCCCCTGACTACTGCCTCTGGGTACTCATTCTCCCACAGCTCAAAGTAATTTGTTTCTCCAGGGAACCAAACAAAATCCTTAAAAGAAAATCCTAATCCTTCTACGTACATTTTGCATTTCTCAGATATTCCTTCCTCGTGCTCACCCTTTTCACTGCACACCATATATAAGTCGGTCTCTGTCCTTCTCCAGTGTCCAGACAGCTCCCCCCCCACCATCCCCCATTGCTCCACAGGCAGCCAGGGTGTCCTGCAGCTTCTTGGGGGCCAGGGTGTCACTGCTGCCCCTGCTCAGAGGTGGCAGGGTCAGGCACTGCCCGGCACTGAGCCCTGGCTACTCCTCAGCCCCCGCAGGCCCCCAGCCCATGCCCCCGGTTCCACACCTCCATGCCCAGTTCTGCTGCTCCTTGCCTCAACCATATCTCTACACACTCCCCTTCAACCAATTTTTTTCCCAACATACCAACACCATCTGTCCATCCCCTGTTTTCATGGCCCCTACTCAACTCCAATTATTACCTTCCCTGGCATGGATTGTCGAGACCCCTTTTCAACTTTCTCTTCTTGCCCCCTTTGGGCATCTATGTCCTTAATAACCTATGGGAGAATGTGTAAACTAACTCAACATTCTTCCAAGGGATTCTTCAGAGATATTTTGGGATGGTCATCCCTTTTGCCAGGGACCGTTCCCAGCTTTACCTTTGCTACCCTCCATGGTTGCCCTCCCAGATTTGCTCCCCAAAGATCCCATTTTACTCAATGGTGAGATTTTCAGGGTTCCTTTCCTGTGGACTCTTCACGGACCCCCCTGGCCCACCACTCGTCTGTCTCCAGGACAATCTCAGGAACACAATCAATCGCGCAGTGCCGTCTGCCACCAAGGGGATTTGATCACCAAAACTGGATGAGGTGCACTTTCAGGTCTGCTTACTGCCCGCCACCCTGGATGGTGGAAATATCCCAGACAAAAGCCCCCAAATTGTTCAGGAAAATTAATCCACAAACATAAGAGGTTTAGGTCCAAAAAGGAGACAGAGGAGTCCTGTAACTTTATTCAAATAAAGGGAGAGGCCATAGGCATTCCCTATGGGGTCTCTCAAGTTGTTGGAGGATGCAGCCTCCTTTTTATCCTAATTTCCTGGTCGCATTTCCCTCTCTCTTTCCCTATTGGCTGAGGTACTTGGGAGGTACAGACTTTCCAAACTGCCTAATACAGACCCCATTCTGCTTTGTGTATCTCCCCCACTTTTTTTTCTTCTTTTTGTCTCTGTTCTTTTTCTCTAAGTGATGCCTGAATGATGGGCTGGAAATAAAACCCCATAGACCTGTGTCTATAGAGCAGGTATTTGTTTATTGCAGTGCTGGAGGTGAGGGCGATTTCTCCTCCTAACTCACCCACCCTTGTCAAGTGCTGTGGTATATTTATACAGTAAGTATTACTTAGTGTTACTATGTCACTATAACATCATCATATATGTGCCGGAACTAATTTACATAATATGATCTCATGGTTATTAGATAACTTTTTGTGAGAAATGGCTACTCACTTTTCATAATTTTAAAAAGGTTTATTAAACCTTATAAAAAATACAACAGAAGACTGAATAGAGAAAATGTTACGGCCTTGGGAGCAAAGGATTTTCCCCACCATGTGCTTCCCCACACAATGGAGGTTTCGCCTTTGAACCCTTTAACCCCTCCTAAAGTTCTATCCATCAACCCCTTCTTCACTGTCCAGTGATGGAGACCACTTCCTCAAATCCTGATTAGAGGTCAGCTGTTGCCATAGTGACATGCCAGCGCTTCCAAACGTCCCAATCCCGGCTGTCTCTTGATAACAACACAAGGGGTAAAACATAACTATAAATCTATAAAACTTTTCTTAACCTATATACATGATATTTGTCTGTTAATTGTGAGAGTCAATCATTGCATTACTCATCTATCACATTTTGCACTATGCTTGTTCCTCCCTGTGAAAAACACCAATCACTTGTTTTTAAAATGTTAAAGGTTTAATAGTAATAAAATAGTTATAAAAATAGTAATACAATTAGAGTAATAATAGTTTAGACAATTTGAATTAAGACAATATGAGACAATAGAAACAAAGAGTTACGGACCTCCAGGTACCTTTTTCTGGGCAGCACAAGCCTGAAAAAGGACACCAGTTAACAAAGGATTAACCCTTAAAAACAATAGCCTGTTGCATATTCATACACTTCATACATGATGCATAAATTCCATTCAAACAAAGGATTCGGCCTGGTCATCTCAACTTCTTCCTCCTAATTCTAACAGCGCCTTCAAGGCGGAAAGAAGTTAGTTTCTTCTGATAAGAGGGCAATAAATTCTTTTTCTCTGAAAGATTTAGGTGTCCTGTGGCTGCTATCTCGCTTCAAGTCCTTTCTTTAAAAAAAGTATCCTACATAGCATCGTTTCTATTTTAACATTTTTTATAACCTAAAACTATATTTAACACACTACTGAAGAAAATTAATACAGCATTACTTTCTAACACAACACATATAATATTCATTTTAATATTTGCGAAAAGACAATCATAAAATACGCATTCTTGACAATCCCCAATTTGGGCATCATCGGGGATCTTTGATGAAGACTTCCAAGGTCTTCTTTGCATTTGAACTTTTCAATTTTTTCTTCGGAGCATGCGCAGTTACATTGTTTCTTGGTCCATCTGGTACTAACTGGTCTAATTTTTTTATTTTGTGGCTAATTTGCTTTACATTTTCCAATTTCTCATTACTACTATACTTATCTATGTCTGAAGCTGTCCACCTGGTGAGTTTTTTCTTCTTTTTTGTCTATTCAGCATTAAGCAGCTAGTTAAACATATACTAGCCATTACATTGTATAGAAAGTTATTTATATCAAATTATATATGCATAAAAGCTATGATTCAGGTTATATAAATATAGAAAGTTATTATTTAGGTTATATTGATATCAGGTTATATTGATATCTTATAACTCAAGCTATATAATCACCTTTTAACTTCGACCTAATTTATATAAGCATCATAAGTCTATGGATTTAGCACAGCCTTGAGTGAATAACAGTATGTGTCAATTAGTGGAATTGCTCTGGAATTTATGGTTCCCTCCAACTGGTTCTTTCACCTATCAGTATCTGGGTTTATCTACCAATTGGCCCACAGTTTGTTTGTGAAGAAGACACCTTCTCATTCCTTCAGCAGATATAAGTGAAAAAATAACAGTTTATTAACAGGTAAAAAATAATAGTAAATAATCACTAGATACAAAATTTCTAAATCTGATTAACTCCCTGGGAACAAAGAGAAACAAAATGGCAGAGCACCTGTTATAAATAAGAAGCTTGACTATGCCAATATTCAAGCAGCAATTAATTTATTAATTAATATGGTAAAGCATGAGCAACACAGCGCTGGGTAAAGTGGGGGAAGTTTTCCCTCCAACTGCACACCGATGGTTGGTGCTTACAGGTATTTATAGGGGAACTCATAAGCTTTCTCAGCAATTTCTATTCTAAATTTTTTACTCATCAGCAGTTTCTATTCCAAATTTTTATGTCACAATTCTATGCACTATTTTGATTTAGTTTTTCTCAGGATGTATTTCCCGACAGTAGTATCCCAGGTGGTGGGGTCCAGTTTCTTGAAAGAAGGAAGGAGTATTTCATCTGGTGAAGTCCAGCTTCCAGATGTGGGTCCACCTTTAGATTGCAAGGACCATAAATCTCATAACAGTGATGTCCAGCTTCCCTTGGTCGAGGCTATTAAACCTTGAGTTGATGTCCATCTTCCTTTCTCAAGCTGCTTTTCACTGCTTTGTTATGGCATGAGATAAGCAGGTTTCCTTTCTAAGCATTCTAAAGCTATAGTTTCAAAAGATCCTTACTACAAGCAATATTCTAAAATTATACTTCAAAAGGTTATTATTGCAAAACTCTTTAAGGCTTAACTACAAGCAGAAAGTTCCTGTAAAAAAGCAACATTTTAAAGCTTTAATTCAAATGCTTGTAAATCAAAATTGCAAACAAAGGATAGGTTCAAAGGCCTTCTTCCATGCTTTATTTTTCTCAGTCATTATTAGAATTCGTCTTTATAACTGTCTCATGGTCAGTTTCCACACTTATTACAATCACAAATACCCACGTTGCCTGCATGTACCTGACACGAAACACAGCTTTGTATTTCACATACCCTCCACAAGATTGCAGCACCCACAGCTGACTACATGGCTCAAAAGACAAAGGTAAAACGGCAGACAAACCCTACCCCCAAGATGGCTCCCTCCACAGGCAACCGCATGGTCTGGGAGACAAAGGGGAAATGGCGGACAAACCCTCCTAGGAAAGGTAGGTGCTTACGAAGCAGTTCTAGTAGCAGATAAGAACTGCTGGTGTGTGTGAGGTCAGTGCTGCCACTCGCTGTCTCCCCCTGCCACCCACTGGACTCTTCTGGTGTTGGTGCTGCTGCCTTGGGTCCCTGCTCAAATGGGGGTGGGGAAAACCTGAGCACCAGTGAGCGGTTGCTCAAGCCAGGATGGGCTCAGTCTTTGCACTGCCGATAGGTCTTCTAAAATTCACTTTGAAACAGTTTCTGATCATGAAATTCAGCTTCTCAAGTTGCTCCGGAGAGGAGCGTCCATCCGCTCTGCCTCAGCTCTCCCAGCAAGAGCGGAAGGGAAAAGCAAAAGAGGAAAAAGAAACCAAAACCATGAAGCGGAACCTCTGTCTTGAGCAAATGACACAATGCAAAAGTAGGTCAGCTTGGGTGACTTTTTAAAGGGACACTGGCAACCCCCTGGCTCTTGCGGTTCTGTTTCTGGCTTTGGCACTGGGTCTTAAAGAGACAGTCCTAAAGTGACAGTCAATTTTGGGCACAGATAGATATGAAATACAATAACATTTTGGGTTAGCCAGGGCAACTACTTAGTCAAGTTTCACTGTATTCAGCCCTGTTTTTTACCAGTATTATTATATAGGAGACTAATTTAGAATTATGTTGAACTAATATATTCCTATGGCTTTGAAAGATAGTAAAGTCTACCAGAAGTAATGAAAAATACTTTTCTTTATGTTCTCCTTATTTAAAAGAAGTCTAAAGAGCTCATTGGTCATTGTAATATATGCTATTAAATAATTCGTGCTTATGTAAAACATACATGAAATAAGTTGTGAATAAGTTGTCTCTGTATGAGAAAATCTTTGAGGTTTGGAATCACAGGCAGCTTGGGAAAAGATTGCCTCACAAAATTGCAAAACCACAGATGGGAGCGAAGGGAAAGACCTAATTAGCAAGTGAAAAACGTGGGCCCTTTCCTAGGACTGTCCAGGATACACCCAGAGTGATGAATACTCCTCGATAAGTATCTACAATCAAGATAACCAGGGTTGTCAAGAACATGCATCCCAATGCTAAGTTCCGCATTCATCGCTTCCCAGAAACAGCATTGTCCAGCCCAGCACAGAGAAAGAAGACTACATGAATATGTGAAGCAATGAAAAGAATAGAAGAACCTCTGCGCCAGGTGGAAAAAACTGTATAAAACTAACCCAACGGAGACAGTGTTTGTGAACTGTGGGGATCCGAAGTGATAGAGTTTGGATCAGGGTTCACCCAGGGCCAATCCAGGGCTAGACACTGTCCCTTTGATTGTGGCTATCGGAGACCGTATCTTGGTCACAAAATAAAAATTTATTTTATAAATTTGGCTTTATAATTTATTACCTATAACAGTCATCTATCAAAAATAAACAATCTGATGGATTTAATGTAAACATTCAAATACAAAGTTGAAAATCTGCAAGTTCTGAAAGGATATCAGATCCTATAAAACATCTAGTGATAAAGGCCAACTTTGAATATCTGTATATTATTCAATTTTGAGTTTCTCTTCTGTTTTTAAATGCAGAATCCTGACACATTATCAGCTGTGAAAAAGACCAATCACTTGTTTTTAAAATTTTAAAAGTTTAGTAGTAATAAAATAGTTATAAAAATAGTAATATAATTAGAATAATAAAAAATTGAACAATTGAGATTAGGACAATATGAGACAATAAAAGTAAAGAGTTACAGACAGTTCGGGTACATCTTTCTGGGCAAAATAAGCCCAAAAAAGGACCCTGTTAACAAAGGATTAACCCTTAAAAGCAATAGGCCGTTGCATATTCATACATCTCATACATGATGCATAAATTCCATTCAAACAAGGGATTCTTTCTGGTCAGTGTCAACTTCTTCCCCTGAATCCTAACAGCATCTTCGTGGCTGAGCAAGGCAGGAAGAAGTTAGTTTCTTCTGACAAGAGAGCAATAAATTCTCTTTCTCTGAAAGATTTAGGTGTCCTGTGGCTGCTATCTGGTGTGAGTACTTCATTCCTTTCTTTAAAAAAAATATCCCACATACATAGTTTCTATTTTAACTACAAAACTACATTTACCATACTATTAAAATGTTAATACAGCACTACTAATCAATACAACATAATACATATAGTAAATATCTCCGTAGAGCCATATAATATGCACTTTTCACATCAGCTATGTCAAACTCTAGAGCAATGGAGGCTTTGCAACAGATTCAGCAGGGCTTGCAGTCACTAGCAATGGAAGCACCAGGACTTATACCAGGGTAAGAATTGGTCATAAAAATGTATATAAGAACTTTTCTCTTGTGTTTTTGGTTTTTCAGCTTTTGTCTTTCTTTTTGACACATAAATGTTTATCCAGTTTTTACAGACTGTTCCTCTTGCTTTTTTTAGTTTCACTCAACTTGTTTTAGAATTTGTCACACTTTTGTCTGCAACACACTTTTAAGCAATGGTCTATGGTCTTGTTTTAATGCTTTACTTGTCATCCATTTTTTATTTGACAGGATTTTTACTTAGTACTTACATCGCATGGAAAGAGATGATAACTAAGCCATTTTCTATGTTAGTGATGTATTTCTCTGTCATTTGTGCAGATTCAATCCTGTTTTAGGTGGATTGGGAAGCACTGGAGCTCCTACAGGGTCCAGTGCACCTAGTTCAATTCCCAGTGAAAATACAAGTCCAGTTTCAGGGGCCACTGAACCTGGTCACCAGCAGTTTGTCCAACAAATGTTGCAGGCACTTGCTGGCACAAATGCTCAGGTAAAGTAGATCACTGTATTCTAGTGTGCATGAGGTTGGTGGTTTTTTTGTTTGGGTTTTTAAAAATATCCAGACACACAGAGAGGGCTGACACCCCCACTCACCACCACCCACTCACACATCCCCTTCCCCACTGTAAACCAACAGAATGCTTCTGGTCAAAGGAGAGCAGAGGAAGATTAAAAGTGATGTTCTAGCTGTGCAAATAACTGCTGAGAAAGCATCACATTTGACTAAAAGTGTCCTCTGAATGGTTGATTGATAGGTACACCTATCTTTATATCCTTGAGTTTCTGAAATGCCTGCAAAGAAGGAGATTAGGCTGTTAAAGGGAGGACTGGTTCCCTGGCAAGTGAAATGTGGGCTCAGACAATAAAGGAACTTAAGCATACTGAACATCGTTGTCTCTGTACTTCTGTGTTGCTGGTTGTAGCTCAGGTTATTTGGGGCCTGAATTTGTAGCATGCTTCCCTGACATCCTGTTGGAACCCAGGAAATTCCTCTGGCTGCCCTGGAGGACTCGAGCCCCTGCCAAGGGGCTCAGAGACCTTGGCACAGAGCCCAAGACCCCTGTGACTTTGATTTAGCCCTTGGAAAAAACAATTACCAACCTTTATATGAAGAATTACAAGCCATGAAAGTTTAAGTAGAATGATAGTGAATTTAACACAGGGTGAAAAATAGAGTTTTTGGGGTTTTTAGAATGGGGGTTCAGGGGGCAAGATGGAGGAATTGGGGTGTGTCCAGCCTTTCTCCTTCTTCTTCTTGGCCTCCATCTTCTGCTGTGATGTTGGCACTTTTAGATTGGTTTAGAGTAGAAGCTCACTGTCTAACGTGGGTGATAGGTATTGAAAAGTAATTGTAAATATTGTACACATAGTTTTTAGTATAAAAAGATAACACCTCCTCGGGGGCAGGCAGAGTGCCTCTGACTGTCTTGCTGAGTGGACCTCGGCACGTCAGGAGAAAGAATTTTATAGATAAGATACAATAAACAACCTTGAGACCGAGAAATGAAGAGTTATGACTCCTTCTTCGAGGGCCGGGCTGGGAAAAGAGACTTTCTAATGTATCTTGGGGTCACTCTGACCAGCTAGAAATCCCGAGAACATCCTGCAGTTTCAGATTGCACAATATACATTGTGTTAACATACCAAGTGGGATTTAGGCTTTCTGGACAGTTCCAGAAGTCAAGCAAAGGTGGCAGCTTTGTGAAACAACACCATTACATTGTGATAAATATCCAGTGTAATGGCAAACTGCTGGGAAAAGGGACACTCCTGTTCTTACCTCCTCTGTTGCTGCAAAATAAGACAGTTCAGCTTGCTGATCTAACAGAAAAATTTATGTAAGCATGAGAAAGTGATTGTAAGCATAGCTATAGGAAGCCATGTTCTCACAGATATTTTTTTCCTGCTAGATCTTACGCTACCAATTCAGTATTCTGTTTGTTTTTTCTGGGGGAGGGGGGAAGCAGATGGGGTGAGAGGAATATTTACATTTCAGCCAGTATGTTTGCATTTTATAAGTTTATAATTATATGCAGTTTAAAAATACTGCTAGGAATTTCTCAGTGGATGAAACTTTAAGTAGAACAAAAAGAAAATTAGCAGTAGGTGCAAAAATCTTGTGTTGCTATGTAAACAGTCTCACTCATTTAAAAAAGTGGCTTCTCAGTATTACTCTGACCTTATTTACCTAAAACATATTATTTTCATATAATTGTTGTTTCACAAATGTCTCTGAGGTGAAGATCATACAACTGAAATTATTGATAATTTTGCTATTATTTTATGAGCAATTTATTTGAGCAAGATCAACTCATAAAGCACAGCTGTCACTTTGACTTATGCTGAACTTTTCCTAAATAGAATTTTGGTAAATTTAGTCAACAAATATTTGGAGCATTAAAGAGGTAACTTTTATGTCAAGGAAAAAGAAAGAGCCTACCACATTCAATGTTGCCAACAGTGAAATTCTCAAAATTTTGCTATTCCGCATTACTAGATTAGATTAATTAATTAAAAAAAATGTCTGCATGCACATCATAAAAAATCTTCTTTTGGGATACACATCAGATTTAACAGTTCCTTTTTTATCAAACAAGCAGCTGCTTTTGTAGTTAAAAAATGTCACATAAGTGATGATACTCTTAAAATTTGAGGCTAATCTGACTTGTTTGAGCAATAATTCAGCTGTGAATGAAATTTGGGGAATTTGAAAAAGATGCATTCAGAAATTAGAACCACAAGAAGTGGCTTCGAACAAGCTATGTTCAAATCCTGTATTTTGCCAAATATATTTTATGCTTTTATAGCCTGAGATTTTTCTTCTTAGCAGTTACAAAATCCAGAAGTTAGATTTCAGCAACAACTGGAGCAGCTGACTGCAATGGGCTTTTTGAACCATGATGCAAACTTATAGGTTATAATGGCAACAGGAGGAGATATCAGTGCAGCTATTGAAAGGCTCCTTGGTGCTCAGCTTTCATAGCACTGTTTCTTTAACTTGAACAAATGTAATTTATTTTTATAGTAGTAGTTAAATCTTTAAAACAGTTGTTTTATTTCATTCTGACTGTTGAGTTTGTCTTGTTTTAACCAAGTCATGCATTTTAAAGTCAAGTGCAGTAGTTTTCTTCAAATAGGGAATTGATGCATTTTCAATCAGTTCTTGCATGCATCAATTTTCTTCTTCATTATTTCTTAATTTTTCGAAACAATATCAGCTTTCACAGTTGATTAAGCAGGTTTTGTCTGACTTGCAACTGTACAATTTATTTACTACTAAACCATTAGTGTTCGGTAGTAATTTATGTAAGATACAAATTAAAAAGGAAAAAATTGAAGGTTATAACGTGTGGGTACCAGTGATGCTTATGGTAATTTTGGCATGTATTTTTTTGCTAGAAAAATGCTGTAAGATTTATACTACTTTGAGTAAGCTACCATTTTTGCTTTTAACTGCATGAAGTTTAAACATTACATATACAATGGAGACAGCTCATTTCTATAAATTTGCACATTGCAATAGAATGAAATTATAAGTAACCAAAAAAGGCCAGGGGAAAAAAAAAGTAGTAAGACACGGGGCTTAGTGTAGAATCTTCCAGCACATTTGGTAAACATCTCACAAAAAATACTTGGGCAAGTTCATTTAAAATATATTAGAATTGCTGTTCTAGTTATATCTTCACATCTAGCCACAAAGAAACCTGCACTGTAACATTGTCTCATTGCAACATAGTTACAGATTAACTGTAAATTACCTTTGTGCAAATTAAAGGAGCACTGCCTTGTGCTCTGAAACTGTCTCTAAGGCATTTTGTCTTGTTCCAATGAGAGTCTAACATGCATTATGATTTGTATTTGGAAACATTAATTTCAGCCATTGTCATGTGATATTCTAATTACTTTTAGCCACAATGTAAAAAAATACTGTATTTCCTTTGAGTTTTTATTGGTAATTACCTCTTGTGCACAGGTAATAAATTGATTTTAAAGTATTTAAGCATCTTGTTTCAGTGTGTTTGCAACTGGTGATTATCCAGCATTCAAGATGATGGACCTTTTAAGTGTTAGCTTTGGAACTTTTTGCAGACTTTGGGCTAAGATTAACAATACTTGCAAGTACGATGGAGGACAGAGAGGAAGGGTCATATGATACTGAAGACTATTTAGATAAAGTGAAAGCAGTGAAAAAAAGCATTCTGTTGTGTGCTACAGAATAGCACTTGCTTTTTATTGGTCTTTGGGGTCAGTGTAATTGTGAACATTCTTGTAGTATATGATAGAGATAATTCATGCTTTGTAACTGTAAAAAAATTATAAAGATCCAACCATGCCTCTGACCCCCATGGCCAGAAGCAGGGCTTTCCTTTCTATTCAAAAGATTTCCTGGACTCTCCCAGAGAAAATCATGACTATTAATGAATGAATGAGTCCTTCCTGGGCAATCATCAGCCATTTCCCAGGAATGTCCAGAACATTCACAGAACAGCACCTGGAAGAGATTACACCGAGGAAGAGGTCCTGGCTACAACTGAAAAGAAGACTATCTCGAGGAGCCCAGACAGCCATCCAAACCTATGGACTGACTTTTGTACAGGACTGAATCTGTATAGTTCCCGTTATACATATGTAGGGACTTACAGAAATCTTAGGTCATTTCTGCTTCAGGCAGAATAAACTGGATATAAGCTGGCTACCTGGAGCAGTTGGTGTGACACTCTGGGGACACGCTGACACTACGTCGGCTCGACCCAAGTTCACTCAGCATCGAAGTCTGGGGTTGACGCTGTCTTGGCTGTGGCAGTTTTATAATATTCTATTTTTTGGTTGTCGATCTAATAAATTTATAAAATTTTTTATAAATTTGGCTGCCGATTTGATAATTTACAACATTCTGATTTAATTATAGTATTGCATTAGACACTTAATCTGAACAATCTTGTCTTTTGGTACATATATAAAGTCAGTTCATTCTAAAACCCCTTTGCTTGCAAATGGTTTAAACTTACTGGCTTTCATTCAAAATTGCTAATAAGTTAAAGGAAACAAATTTATAATGGGATATAAAGAAGGGTGTTGAGTATACTTTCTTTTAGACAAGCCAAGCATGCAGGTTTTACAGGGAGTAACTGTACGGTATTCTTCTCTCAGAAGTTTTTGCTGTCCAGTAATATGATTTTTACTTTAGCAGTAAGTGAATAGATCAAATACTGCCAATGCACAGTACTGGGTAAAGTTCAGCAGGCCTCTCTGCCTCTTGATCAAAGTCTCATAGATAAGCAACAAAGAATATTAAACAAATAAAGCAATTAAAATAGAATCTCATAGTAATTTGAGTTTTATACAACCAAAGCCTTTAAAAATACTTAAAGTTTAGGTAGGAAATTATCATTACTTTTATTTCCTAGTCAATGATTGTAAACCTGCAAGGCACTAGACTGCCATAGTACCTTCTGTTTGAGTAGGTATCTCAATGTGCTGAGCATGAAGCTCTGATAGGGAAGTGATAGCAAGTCGTTACTGTGGAATAATTGCTACTTTTTCACAATTACTCTTAGGATCTTCAAAGTAACTAATTTGGCTTGACCTTAGAGTATGCCTCTTAGGAACTTTGCTTTAAAAAAGTGAGCTATCTAGTCATTCAGAAGGTATATCCTTCTAAAAATACAATCCACAACTTGCAAAAAGGCAACCGTCAAATGGAAAGGGCAAAAGGGAAATACAGAGGGGAGAGACATTTTCCAAACTTTACTAAGATACTGAATCTGAACTCCATTGGACATTTTTTGAGGCAAGATTCACTTCACCTATGTAAGTAAAACAGAGATGCAATATTTTAAGACAAATTCTATTAGAACTTAAGAAAAAGTAGAATTTGACCTAAACTGTACAATGAAACATTGAGATAAGTTTGTTACTTGAGATGCAATTAGCAATTAATTTAACTATGTAACTACTGTCAGGTAGTAATAACAATTAGTAACTGAGTAGTGGTAAAACACTGGGTCATTTAGTACAGAAGAACTTTTGGTTTTGTTGGAGAAGACTTCACTTGTTAAAAGTGGCAGTAGGAGGAACAAGGTTTGTAGTGGGGTAAAAATGTATTGTATTCAATAATAAAAGATACATCACACTTGGTTTAAGTGCATAATAGAATCTTTGTTTGCATACTCTCTCATCACTGTCTCTAGTCTTTTAGAGCACTCACTTTTGAAGATGTCCAATTTCTTTATGGTTATAAGGTTTTGAAATCTAATATTACTGATTGGTAATATGTCATGCAGCTGCTTTTCTATCACTGTAGTTTTGTGAATTATTTCATTTTAGTGTGTCTAAAAAGGTAAGCATAACTTTGCATTTAATAGTGGGTATATTAGAAAAGCTCTTTGCTTGTAAAATGGTACACTGGGAAAATAGGAAGACCATTAAAAGCAAAGGTACCACAAGAGGTTTCCATTGCTTTAATTTGCATAGTAAATAAATTTGCATGGCAAAGTTAAGAATAATAACCTATGCTAACTGTATATAGGGATGATCCTATTCAGGTCTGGCTTGTAGAATCTTAAATAAACTATCTACAGAGTTTTCATGACGTTAAGCTAAAAAGACATCTCTTGTTTAATAAGGATTTAAAGCATTGTGGCAATTGAAAAGAGGATTTAAACCTTAAATTTTGTGAGTTATGTTACTGACTATATTCAGAATTTCCTGATCATAGGAAAGTTGAAATATGTATTTGAAGTTGTTTGAATTTAGCTTTAAAGCAGCTGTCTTAAAACTTATCCATAAGCGTATATTGAACTGGGTATAGGCTGATCTGGAAGAGTAAAGAAGGCCAGTAAAGGGAAGTCAAGAAGGTCTAACTATGAAAAGAATAAGAAGGAGTTTGTTTTGTGGTGTTGGTATTTTTGTGTGGTTTTGTTCGTTTTAGAGAAGGAAATATCCATTAGTCTTGTACTGGCTGATTTGCTCTCTGCTGCATTTCATAAAAGGGTATGCTTTACATGTGAAAGATGCTAATTCAAAGTCTATATCACAGAATCACAGAATAGTTAAGGTTGGAAGAGACCCCCAGTGGGTTCATCTGGTCCAACCTCCCTGGTCAAGCAGGGTCTTCCTAAAGCACATTGCACAGGATTGCATCCAGCAGGTTCTTGAATATCTCTTGTGAGGGAGACTCCACAACCTCTCTGGGCAACCTGTTCCAGTGCTCAGTCACCTGCACAGTAAAGAAGTTCTTCCTCATTTTCAGGTGGAACTTCCTGTGCATAAGTTTCTGCTCATTGCATCTCATTTTATTGCTTGGCACCACGGAGAAGAGCCTGGTCCATCTTCTGACACCTCCCTTCAGTTACTTAAAGACATTGTTAAGATCCCTTTTCAGTTTTCTCCAGGCTAAAAAGGCCCAGCTCCCTTTGAACTGTGGAAAAGAAAACAAACTCCACAACTTCTGTGAAAGTTGTAAAGCCGGTATGTTTATTACAGTGCTGGTCGCATGTGGGAATTGCTCCCCTCAAAAAGACATGCGTACCTCTGGGAACTCCAGATCCTTTTTTATTTCCCTCACTAATCCATATGCACACAATTTCACAATAGGTTCATACATAGTCATTTCACTGATTTTGATTTACACTTGCAGCTAGTTTTTTTAATCAGAAAGTACAGAAAGAACTCCTGGGTCATCCCGCCCTGTCTCCCGCAGCAGCCTCTCCGTCTGTTTCAGAGTTCAAGGGGCCCTCCTCATCTCTATCTTTCAGCTGAAGCAGTTTCTTTGAACACAGGTTTTTCTTGCGAGAACAGGCAGTCAGACTAAACAGCTATGCTTGCAAGCTACAGACTTAATTCAAAGATGTACATTTCACCTAAATCAAAATGGATTTCTACTCTGGAAAATTTCCACTCTGACTCATTCCCCCCTTTCCTAAAAGAAATAAGTAAATTCTTTTACCTAATGCAAATCCCTACGACAATAAGCATGCCTTAGTGCTTTACCCTGTTGTCATGGCTTGAGCCTGGCGCAATGCCAGTGCCCCCATGAAAATGCTTCCTCCCTGGTGTCTGCTGTGAGATGTGATCAGAAATAGAGCAAAGCAGGCTCCAGCTTAGGAATAAAGGGGAAAAAACTTTAGTAAGCTACAACTATTAAAGAAAAACATAGAGAATTCTGGATGAAAACCTTCCAAAAACATTCCTCCTCCCCCCACCAAATTTCCAATGCATTCACCCCTCAGATCACCCACCCTCAGTCCAGCACCACCCTTCAGATAATCAATTCTCAGTTCATTAAGGAGAGAGGAGTCCCTCTTGTACCATAGGCTTCCCCAGGAAACACAGTTGAAACCTCTTGTGTTTCCATGTCACACGTGGCACCGCCCAGAGATCATTTTGCCATCGTGACATCTTCTTTCCATGCCCAGTGCTCTCACCACTGTGCATGGACCAGAGCTGCTTCTAGGGTTTTCCTTTTTAAAGGGTGCTTTGCCCAGTTCCAAAAAAGCACAGTCTCTCACTTTTGGGACACCTGTCCCCCCCCAAATTTCCCCCCCCCCTGGGGCTGAGGGGTCTCGAGAACAGAGATCATCTTCTTCTCTGAAGATGAAGGGCACCACCACCACCCTCCTCACCCGTTGTCTCTGTTTATGCACTCTTTCACATAACATCACCGCACTGTCTTGGCTCCAAGCCATTGCCTCCCCCCTAAATGCAGTCTCTGTTACAGGAAAAAATGGTTCTGTCCATGGTTATACAAGAAAAGTCCAGCCAAAGGCTACTCCATCACCTCCTCCCACCTAAGATTCTTTTCAGCTTCTCTCATGGCCCATTTCCTCTTATCTCATCTCTCTCTTCTCATTCAACTCCAGGAGGAATCAGCATTTGTAAGGTTTCCAGCATGCAAGAAAAGGGTTAAAAGTCTCAGGCTCTGCCTGTCTAGAACTCCCATGGCTTCCCAGCTGGGCACCTCACCACAAACCCCACCCCCCCCGCCCGGCTTCAAGTTGGCACAGGCACAGACACCAGCTCTCTCTCTCTCTCTTTCTCTCCTGGGGGGGGGCTGCCCGAAGCCTCTCAGGGTTCCTCCACCCTTCCATCTTGCAGGGGCCTTCACCTCCTTTCTCTGTCCCAGGCCCGGCCTACCTCAGTCAGGCCTCGTGGCCTCCCCTCCCACGCCCAGCTCAGAGCCGGGCAGGGGAGGTCTGATCTCTCCTTCACGGACGGAACCCAAAAGAGAGAGCTTCCCCCTGGGAGTACTCAGTTTTTAACCCTCCTGTGTTTTCAGAGGCGTATCCATATCATCAGTGGCCACACCAGGTGCCAATATTCAAATCTGAGCACCTGTTGGTTTGACTACCGCATCCCAAAAGACTCACTTCCTCTCAAACCACGACACCTGTACATTTAATAAGGACGTTTCTCAAGCACACACAACATTTACCAGTACATACAATCACAGTTTTCTGATTAGTGCCTGGATGAATCTTGAAGTGGCAAATACTTTGTTCAGTGTCAAGATACACATCTTGAGCATGAATAGTATTGCTTCCTAGTTGTTCCCTAGTAACACAAGATTCTAGGTTTACTGTTTGCCACTTTTCATACACCTTTCGTGCCCACACCCTATGTTCTGCAGGGTAGAGCACCGTTTTTTCATGACTTAATTCTAGTGCAATGATGGGGTGGATAACGTAAACAGTGGCATTATGTATGGTAAGCACAAAGGCAGGGGCTACATTAGAAGCAGGATCATAGGTGACATTTACCATAGACCACCAGGATTGAAACTTCCTTTCAAAATCAATTGCATTATCCCAGACAACCTTCCGAATTTCACCTGGAAAATTACCTTCACTCCCTTCCCATATGATCAGGGCTGCTGTTGCCTGCATCCATACTGTGCTTGTATACAACTGAAAGCTAAAGACCCATTATCTTGAACTGTACTAAGTGCTTCTACTATTAACTTGTGGTCTTGGTCCCTGGGCTTTTCCCACTTTGGCAGTACTTTTGAAATCTGCCACTGGCTAGTTCCTAATGCCAATAGAGATGACTGTAAAGGCTGCTTCAATTTTGCTAGGCCACCTGTTGTAGTGGCCAACTTATTCATCAGTATTTCTGAATCAATTCCATTAAAAACTCTCAATCCTGTCCCTACTATCCCAGTTAGATCCTTTCTTATTCTGCTCCTGAGGTATACCTGTCTTTGTAACCACGTTGTCCAGCCCTCAAAGGATGTTCTTAGGAAAGAGGAGCAGGCTGGTTGGATTTTTGAGATGTTAATTTGCATTAGCAATTCAACACGTTTGTGCGACTACTTTGGATTGAACAACAGTTTTTGTTGACCCATATTCCTCACTACGTATGGGCTAATTTGATACACTTTAGGTTCAAGTTTGGGTTGGGTCTGAAGTGCTTTAGTACTGGTGTGAGTTGTATAAGGTCCTGCCATTGTAAAAAGTGTAGTATCTATTTTAAATTTAAATGAGAGCCTGATAGCATCACGAGCCTAAAGGCAAGTCACTTCTTAATACAAGGCTGTATTAAGGTCTGATTCACTTGGGTTATTACAAACTTCCTGGTGCCTGTATACAGGAGAGGGTGAGACAGTAATTTGCATCTGGTCTCTCATGAGCCATCTCACTGACCACCCAGCACCCTACCTTGATTTCTTCTCCTCTGATCCCTTGAAGTATCCACAGTTCCCGTTCCTGCCACTCGTGCTCCTCATATACCTGATTACTAAAGTGGATAGGTTTAAATTTTTATCTCAGAAGGTTCTCCCATGTTTTCAGTATACTGATTAAAAGCCTGGGACCAAGGCCAATCAGCATTGCTTTGAGTAGAGGTACTCTTTAATTGTAAGACTCCAGTTATAATTATATACAAAGCAATTCTGTAAATGAAATTACAAACAACCCCCAGCCGCAATATACTCATTTTGCCCAAGTAAGTTTTAGTCTCAGTTCACTGTCTCCTTGTGTCACTCTCCAATGGGCTCCTGGGGCCTTCTTCACTCGAGAGTGGTAGATCCAGGCATTCTGCTCCTTCATCTTGATTGTGGTGAAGGCGGTGAAAAGCACCTGGAATGGTCCCTCCCACTGTGGTTTTAGAGTCTTTTCTGTAAGAGACTTAATGTATACATAATCCCCAGGCTGTATGTTATGTACTGGTCCATCTAGCTCCCTGCTCCGAGTTCCAGTCACATGTTTTTCATTTTCTCTGAGCTGTCTACTTAGAGCCATCATATAGGTATTGTGGCTGGAACTCTGAAAGCGGTATTGTTTACTTTGGTCACCTTTTAAGCCTTGACGTTTCTGGTGGGCAACGCTTCTGGCCACCCTGAAAGTGTATTTGTCAATACTCATAAATACTGACACCCCCCTTTCCATGGGAGTTCTGAAAAGTCAATTTGCCACTGCTGTCCAGATCCATGACCCTTCCCAATCTGACCTAGTTTTGGTCTGGGGGTATTCTTGGGGTTAGTCTGGAGGCAAGCATCTCACTGTTAGTTTACCTGAGTAATAGTAGCATATAAATTCCTGGCAACAATTCTTTCAATTAGATATGTGTTCTAGAAAGCCTGTGGAAACTACTACTTAAAAGTCAACACTTCATTTTGACGCACTCTGCAACACTGGCAGCCTTGGTAATTCTGGGAAAGGAGCCACACTTTATAAAAGCTTTTAAGTAGTTAGGCCCCAGTGTGTTTCCTGGTGCTCCTCCCTTACTAGTGACCACACAAATGGGAAGGGATTACCAGCACCCTTTCAAAGGTAGCCCATCCCTCGTGGCTGTATGTCCCTTTTGATTAGAATTAGTATTATATTCTGGCTTACCTTCAAGGGAAATCTGTCTATAACTACTTCACCTTTTGCCACTTTCTTTGCCTTTCCATCCGCCAGCTCATTTCCTTTCTCCAATTCTGAGCTCACTCTTTGGTGTGCCTTAATATGCATAGTTGCTACCTTTTCAGGTGGCTGAACTGCTTCCAGCAGCTGGATTATCTCTTCTTTCCTTGTGAGGTCAGCAGTCCCCTCTCTCTCCAGATGGCTCCATGTGCATGCGCAACTGCGAATGCATACCTCGAGTCTGTATAGATGTTATTCTCTTTCCTTTTGCCATTTCCAAGGCACGGGTCAGTGCAATTATCTTGGCCTTCTGCACAGAGGTGCCTGTTGGTAAGGGTCCAGATTCTATTACCTCTCTGCAGGTAGTCACTGTGTACCCAGAATGTCACTTTCCATTGGCAACATAGCTACTCCCATTAGTGAACCAGGTCTCTGCATCATCCAAAGGAGTGTCTTTCAAGTCTGGGCAGTTGGAGTAAGTAGCTTCAATGGTCTCCAGGCAATCGTGGTGTACTGCTTCTCCTTGATTTCCACTGAGAAAAAAAGCTGGGTTGACAATATTAGTTACTACTATCTCTACATCATCTTGCTCTACCATGATGGCCTGGTAATTCAGGAACCTCTGTGGTGAAAGCCAGTGGCAGCCCTTTTCTTTCAGTACTGTGGACACTGTATGGGACACTAGCACAGTCATTTTTTGTCCCAGGGTAAACTTGCGTGCCTCCTGAATATTCAGCATGACTGCTGCTACAGCTCTGAGGCAACCTGGCCATCCTTTGGCTGTTGCATCTAGTTGCTTGGAGAAGTAAGCAACTGCCCTCTGGTATGGACTCAAGTCCTGAGCCAATATTCCCAGGGCAATTTCTTGTCTTTCATGGGAAAATAGAAATAATGGTTTACTTACATCTGGAAGTCTCAAAGCTGGAGCTGACATGAGGGCACTCTTTAGATGGTGAAAGGTCTGTGTGGCTTCCTTTGTCCACTGGAGATCTCTATCTGACAAACAGTCTGTAATTATAAACCCACAGCCGGCACTACCCTGCCATGCCTAAGAAGATTCAGAATTCCTTTTTTGTCTGGGGTTTCAGGGTTTGGCATATGGCTTCCTTGTGAGCCTGCCCTAAAATCCGTTGCCCAGCACTGACCTCGTACCCCAGATGGATTACTTTCTGTTTCACTATCTGTGCCTTTTTCTTTGATACCCTGTATCCTGGGAGTCCTAGGAAATTTGAAAGGCTTACCATCCAGGCCACACATGCTTCCCTCGTCCGAGTGGCTACTAGAAGATCATCCATGTACTGCAACAGCCTTCCTTCTTCCTGTGGAGCTTCCCAGGACTCTGGATCTTTGCAAGTTCTTCCCCAAACAGAGTGGGGGAATTTTTGAAGCCTTGAGGAACATGGACCATGTGAGCTGGGTTTTGTGCCCGATTTTAGGGCTTTCCCATTCAAATGCAAAAATTTTCTGTCTGGCTTCGTGGATAGGGAGGCAAAAGAAGGCATCTTTCAGGTCTAAAACAGTAAACCAGGTTAGCTCAGGTGTTAAACAAGTTAGTAAAGTACATTGATTTGCTACCACAGGATGTAAATTCTTTGTTATCTAATTGACAGCCCTCAATCCTGTCCTATCAATTATTGGGCTGATTTCTTCCCTGTCTTCTTTTTCAGGGGATACTGCTTAATTCTCACTGGTTGTGTCCCTTACTTAAGCATGATTACTATGGGGGTCATTTGTTTTGCGGAGAAAATCAAAAACTCCACAACTTTGTAAAAGTTGTAAAGCCGGTATGTTTATTGCAGCGCTGGACCAATTCGGGGATTACTTCCCTTAAAAGGCATGCATACCTCTGGGATCTTCCGGTCCCCTTTTTATCCTTCTCCCCAAATACATATGCATACAATTTCACAATAGGTTCATACATATTCATTTTACACACTTCACATGACATTTAGCGCTAGTTCTTTTGTTATCAGAAAAAATTCCTAGGCCAAGTTGACCCATCTCCCCGCCTTATCTCTGCCCTTCACTGGAGCAATTTTCTGAGTTCAGACTAAACAGCTAAGATTCCAAGGCTTAACTAAAAGATGTACATTTAACCTAAATCAAAAGGGTTTCTACCCTGGAACCTGGAAAATTTCTACTCTGTCTCATATTCTTCACCCTCCCTGGTACATCAGAGGCCCGTATCCCTAAAAATACTTTACTTAATATCTCTTTAATAATTTCCTTCTTAATTTCAATGGCTGTTAATGTTAAGCCTAACACCTTTATATACTTTTGATCATTTACCTCCAGAGTAACCTCCCCATTTTAGAATGTTTAGTGAATTGGGCACATATAAAAACTTGTAAGTATACATGTTACTTTAAAGGTTTGCAAAAGTATGCCTTCTCAGACTGGCCAGTTGTTCCCCACACTACAACATAATCATTCTCCACAGGTGCTAAAACGTTATTTAAAACTGAATATATGGCCCCTGTATCAACTAAAATTCCACCCTTTTCCGTTCTTCTGGTCTCACTGCCTCTTGCAGAGGGGTCTTTTACCTCCTAGTTCCGGATGAAATTGAACTGCCAGAAGGGGGATGGGTGTGAATGGGTATGCCTTTAGAGCCTGAGTCCCTGAGTACTCTTTTGCAGAGGTCTTCCTTATTGTCATGGTTTGATGCTGACACAATGCCAGTGCTCCCATGAAAATACATTCTCCCTAGTGTCTGCTGTGAGATGTGACTAGAAATAGAGCAAAGTAGGCTCCAGCTTAAAAATAAAGGAAAAAAAACCCACTTTATTAACTTACAATATATAAAAGAAACACACAGAACTCAGGATGAAAAACTTCCAAAAACATTCCTCCTCCCCACCACCAAATTTCCAACACATCACAGTAAAACCAAACCTTGGATTCCCAGTTAATTATTACCCCTCAGATAACCAACTCTCAGTTCATCAAGAAGAGAGGAGTCCCTCTCGTACCATAGGCTTTCCCATGAAACACAGTTGAAACCTCTTGTGTTTCCATGTCACACATGGCACCATCCCAGAGAACATTTGCCATCATCACATCTTCCTTCCATGTCCAGTGCTCTCACCACTGCACATGGACTAGGGCTGCTTCTAGGGTTCCCCTTATAAGGATGGTTTGCCCAGTTCCAAAAACGCAACAGTCTCTAACTTTTGGAACACCAGTCCCCCCCAAATTCACCCCCTGGGGCCTAGGGGGTCTCAAGAACAGAGATCTTCTTCACTGAAGACAGGGCACCACCCTCCTCACCCGTTGTCTCTGTTTATGCACTCTTTCACATAACATCACCACACTGTCTTGGCTCCAAGCCATTGCCTCCCCCCCTAAATGCAGTCTCTGTGTCACAGGAAAAAAATGGTTCTGTCCATGGTTATACAAGAAAAGTCCATCCAAAGGCTACTCCATCATCTCCTCTCACCTAATATTCTTCTCAACTTTTCTAACATTTTTCATTTGCACAAACTTTCATCACACTTGCTTATTTCTTCCTATTTCATCTCTATCTCTCTTCTCATTCAGCTCCCGGAGGATCAGTATTTGTAAGGTTTACATCATCCAAGAAAAGGGTTAAAAATCTCAGGCTCTGCCTGTCCAGAACTCCCACGCTGCCCTGCCCGGCACCTTCTCACTGCACCCCCCCTTCTCCTTCTCAGCTGGCCGTGCTGCCCTCACATTATATCACATTTCAAGGAGGCACAAGCACAGGCACAGGCGCTCTCTCTCTCCCTCTCTCTCTCTCTCTCTGTCTCCCTTCCAGGGGTGGGAGGGCTGCCCAATGTCTCTCAGTGTTCCTCCACCCTTCCATCCTGCAGGGGCCTTCACCTGCCTTCTCTGTCCAAGGCTCCGGCCTACCTCACCCAGGCCATATGGCTTCCCTCCCCCACGCAGCCCTCAGCTGGGCAGGGGAGGTCTGACCTCTTTGACTGACCAGAACCAAGAGAGCTTCCGGCTGGGAGTTCTCTGCTTTTAACCCCCTGTGTTCTCAGAGGCGTATCCATGTCCTCAGTGGCCACACCAGGTGCCAAAATTCAAATCTCAGCATTGACTGGTTTGACCACCAAACTCCCAAAAACTCACTTCCTTTTTAAACCAGGACACTTATCCTCCCTTACCTTAGGAGGAGCCTTTAACAAATCATATGTACTCATTTTGTGAGTTGTAAGTGCTTTGCATTTCAGCATGATAAACTTTGTCTGATTTCATACGTTGCTATCTTACATTGCATGCTGAACAACACGTTTGATTTGCCTTCTCTTTGCTTTATTTTCCTTTTCAAAAGCTAACACCAGTGGGTCAGAGGGAGCTCTGAGCCCACAGTCTCTTTGCCATTCCGGGTGATTTCTTAAAGCAAAAAACATATCAGCATATGAAACCTCATCCCATTTACCTTCCCGTTTTAAAACAGCATTAACTTCAATAAGGTATTATAATTACTTTTATTTTCTGAGCTGCCCCTATTGGCGGCTTTCTCCCAGTGAGCCCCTCCCAAAGGGGTTAGTTCGGGAACCTCTTTCGTCTGGTTATACCTCATTATCTCCTTCTCCTTATACTATCTTGTTTCTACATAAGCCTCATAGTGTCTTTTCTTGGTTTTTCTCACACACAGACCTCCAGGTGGCAGGTATCAGATGTGATCCTCCACACATAAGCTTTAAGATCTCAGGTTCTGAATTGGCTTGATCAGGAACCTTCAATTTACACTTGAGGCATAGAACAGCAATACCAGTGCCTCTCACAAACTCTGCATTGCATGCAAGGTGCCAGCTTCTCAATGCACCAAAAGCTCCCGGGAATTGTCTGCAGGCTATTCCGTTTATCACTTTGGCGTTTATCACTTAACCTCCATGGCGGCAGGTTGTTTTCAGTCCAGACTTACTATATTACCAGCTGAAGTCCGATAAACTCATTTGTCTCTTCTATCTGAACTCTGTTTTACAAAATCTCAGTCTTTTCCAGTTCTCTTCCTGCACAATCTAATTAAAGCATTGTTTCCACTGACACTCTCTTTACTCCCTTGCAAAGGCTGTGCCTGTTACAGCAAAAACTCTGATATGCCCACAGACACAGACACACACACCCAACCCCCCCCCCATCGAAAATTCAGGAGAGTCAGGGCTTGAATTGCTCTGGGGCGGGGGGAAATTCCTGGAATTCCTTTAATTTGTTTTACCACAGTTAAACTTAAATCACAATACTGTAGTTCTTCTGAGTAAAATGCTACACTTGTCACAAAATCCTAAAATCTCCACTAACACAACCATACAATCCCGAAAATCAAATTACCACAATGCAGGGGAAGAACCACACAAACTCACCGGGAAAGGGGGTATCTCTCAAAGCGCCCACTTTTCTCAACACAACACAGCATACAATACTTCAGCATTTACTCACATCAGCTTTCTCTGGTCCTCACACACTCTGGACACAATCAAAATAACAGCACACAGTAAAATTCCAGAGATCAAGTCCAAACTACTAGGGCAAAGGAACTTCCTGAGCTCGTCGTTGAAATAAACAGGGCAGGAGATTCTCCTCCTTTTAATGCCTTTATTAAAGTGATCAGCTCGAAGATCCGCGGAGTTCTGCCGCCGCTCCCAGCAGTGACTCAGAAGAGGAGGATTTGCAGCTCTGTCCCCAAGAGGGCAGGGCCGGGAGTCCAGTCCTCGCAAGACAGTGGGGTATACCCAGGGTGTCTCCGTTTGGGTTATCAGTCCAGCGGGTCCTGGGTCTGACTGACATCATTTGTAGTTAGGGCGAGGAGTGACCGAGGTTTTCAAGTGTCTTTTCCAGCTTCGGACCCCGGCCCTGCTGTCCAGACACCACTCTGACTTTTTAATTCTGTTTCGGCTCGTCTCTTTTGGGGTATTTTCTAGGATTTGGTAAAGGTCCTGTCCTAAGGTAGTCTGGGTTTGGGGGAAATTTGCATGTCTCCTGAGATGCAACTATCCCCCTCTCCTCTCACCGTCCGAGGGGGGGGTTGTCGTCTTCTTGGCAGCAGGCTAGGGTGGTACTGAAATAAACAAGAATCTTCTACAATTGAGAGTCAAATGACGATACTTAAGGATACTTAACTGGCGGTTACAACATTTCACTAACAAAGAACTCTAGGCCAACGGTCAACTCTCAGATCAACTCAAAAACTCCTCTGCTGCTCCTTCTCTTAGGAAAAAAAAACGGTAACCTTTTTTTTGTTCATAACAGACCCCCCTTTTTTTCTTTGATCGAGCTTAAACCTAAGCTCGCATCAACCTTAATTTCTTTCTGTATTGATTATAAATTTCTTGAGCCCTTTGGTAATCACAGTTACTTAACTTTGTTACTCTCCTGGGTTTCTTCAGGTTGGCCTGAACGGCAGGTACCACTATTTTAAAGAAGCAGGGACATATGCACAGTAAAGAAAGCAATCCCCCAAGTATACACACAGTGGGGAAAGTCGCTTTTTCCCATAAATCCTTTTTGAAAATCCAGAGGTTATCCCACCAACTGGAATCAAGTGTAGGAGTTTGTTCTTGGTTGTTTACATGTGCTAGTTTTTTTATCTCGTTTGAGATGTTTCTAATGATTGCATTCTTTATCTCTAATACTGCTTGGAGCCTGATGAATCTATTTAACATAGATATCGGGGTCTGAACTTGGTCCTTACAATTTTGACTTCTCTCAATTTTTATTGTACTTTGCTTCTTCTGTTTGGTTTCTCTTAAATCTTTGTATATATGAACTCTTAAACTTGATCCAGATTCTTTGTGTAATAAAGAGAAATCTGGTGTTATCATTCCAGTAGTGCAACTACTAGACCAATCTCCTAACAATTTAGTGTATGCTGTAATACCAAAGATCAAAACCAGGGGTTTAGGGCTTTCCAACATTTACACACTTCTTTCATTTCCTAAAGGGGTTTATCTCTTTTCAGTACACTCATATGCTCATAGTAAATACTCTTGTCTTTTTCTTTTTTCTTAACAGACAACACTGCTAAATACCTTTTACAAACCATTTTTCTTACCACTTTTACCATCTCTTGTCTTTTTACCAGATCTATCAAGCTTGCTTCATAACATTACGTTTGAAGCTCAAACCGGTTTCTCCTACAGGGCACTCTCCCAGGAGTTGCTGCATCAAAGTGGCAGTATTCTGGGCTATCCATCCTTTATCTTCCTTTTCACAAAAGACCAACTGGGAGAGGTTAACACAAATAGGGTTGGAACTTGTATCGACTCTCGACAAGGAGCTTATTTCTCCCTCCTCGAGGGGTTGTTAGTATTCACAGCACGGCTCTCCTGGGCTCCCCAGAGCACCAGCAATTAAAGCCATCATTACTACCCTTCCCAAGAGTCCGGTATGGGTCATCTTACACAGCCTGCCCCCACCCGGTCTTGCCTCTTGAGGATTTCAGGTTTTTTAGCCCTTTAAGAGTCCTTTCTTTTTTATCCGCCTCTCTGGTTACCTCTCTTGGTCTGTCCCTACTAATTTTTATTTCTTCTAGGGAGGGTACTCTGTAGAAGATTAACTTGGAATATTTGATTTTGAGTTGGGGGAGTTTACCTCAGAATTTTTTCTAGAATTACTTTAACAGTTTTTCTTTTCTCTTAACGTTTTACAAACCTCATTTAAATACAAAACTGTTTTACAACATTCAAAACTGTCTTACAACACTTTTAGATATGTTATGATTCTGATACCAAACTCTTTCTATACAGTTCAGTCTTTTTGACTCTTTCTTCTGAGAGTCAATTTTAAGTCACTTGGTCCTTTTACCACAGTATACTCAGATGAATCAACTGGAGATGTAGTTGAATCTCGTGCAGTGCCCGGGGGTGAGACTGGCCCTTTTATCCTGGTAATGTGAGTCCAGCCTTTTTCTCTGGTCCGCACAGCTGAATTAGTGACGAGGAGTACTTGGAAGGGGCTTTCAAATTTAGGCATTAATGGTCCAGTATTCCATGACTTTATCAGAACCCAGTCTCCTGGGGTAATATTATGAACTTTTGCTTCAAGAGGGGAAGTTTGGGGGAGGTATCTTTTATTTCTAAGTTCTTCTAGAGTCTTTCTAATGATTTCTAAATACTTTCTGGTAGCCTCTTCTCCTTCTAGGTAGTCTCTTGTACTATAGGGTGTTAACAGGAATGGCAGTCTAAACATAATTTCATAGGGTGAAATCCTTAAGTCAGACCGAGGTCTTGTTCTGATGCGTAAAAGCGCTAGGGGCAAACACTTCAGCCAATTCAATTTTGTCTTTTCTACTAATTTAATTAATACATTTTTTAGTGTTTTGTTCATCCACTCCACCCTCCCAGAACTCTGGGGGTGCCACGGAGTATGAAATCTCCATTCTATTCCTAAGGCTCTGATTATATTTTGCAATGTTTGGGCTACAAAGTGTGAACCTCGGTCTGAATCTATGGTGTTTACTATTCCATATCTGGGGATAATGTTTTCCAAAATTACACTGGCCACAACTTGGGCCGTTTCCCTTCTAGTCGGGAAAGCTTCCACCCAATGGGTGAGATGATCTACTATGACTAGTAAATATTTATACCCCTGCACTGGGGGCATCTCAGTGAAATCTATCTGTATGCTTTGGAAAGGTCTTAGAGCTAATTCTCGCCCTCCAGGGACTACCCATCTCATGACTTTCTGGTTCACTTTTTGACAAATGAAACACCCTTTTGTAATTGCTTTGTGCTAGGCTATATACACCTATGCACAGGTTATTTCTTAAGAAATGATCACATAGCCCCTGAACTCCCCAGTGGGTTAGGTGTATTAGTGCTGTTAGTACTGCTCGAGCAGTGCTTTATTCAAAAACACCCGTCCATCTGAAGTTAACCACTCCCCTTGTTGCCCCTGTTGTAACTTTAAATCTTTTATAACCTCTAACTCTTTTTCACTGAATATGGGTTCTTCTCTCCTTTTGCTCTTCCTCAGGTGTGGTTTCTGCTTTAAGAATTTTCACTGGATCCCCAGGTTCCAAGGCTGCTTCCTTTGCTATCTGATCAGCCAATCGGTTTCCTCTAACTTCCAGACTGTCTCCTCTTTGGTGCCCTGTTATATGGACCACCGCTATTTCTATGGTTTCTGTAGAGATTCTAATACAGACCTGACCAGGTTCTCATGAGCTAAGCTTTTTCCTTTTGAGTTTAGATATCCCTCGACTCTCCCATATGTTCCCAAATGTAGAACTATCCCAAATGCATAGTGAGAGTCTGTATAACTGGTTCCCCGGTCCCCCTCCAGTAAGTCTAATCCTCTTTTCAGGGCATATATTTCACAGCTTTGGGCTGACCAGTTTGGGGGTAGTTTCCCTTTTTCATTAATTTGTAAGGTCTCTCCTTCTATGATGGCATAACCTGAAGCTCTTTTCCCATCTATTACCCTTGAAGAGCCATCTATGAACAAGATTCTTCCAGTTGCTAGAGGCTGATCGTCTAAATCCTCCCTTACTTTTGTTTGGAGGTTAATCATTCAAGGCAATCATGCTCTAAATTCTCTACAGGCTCTCCCATTAGGAATGTGCTGGATTGAGGGAATTGGATGTAATAAAGTCTAAGTCATCTGTGTTCATTAGTATGATTTCATATTTTAATATTCTGGCATCGGTTAGCCACTGCTGAGCCCCCTGGCTCAGCACTGTTTTAAGATCGTGAGGAGTATGTACCTTAATTTTTCCTTGTAGGGTCAATTTTTTTGTTTCTTCAATCAGGATAGCAGTTGCTGCTACTGCTTGTATACAAACTGGCCAGCCTCTAGCCACTGGATCTAACAATTTGGAGATGTAAGCCACGGGTTTTCTGCAGCCCCCCCACTCTTGAGTTAGTACACCATAGGCTATACCCCCTTCAGCACTCACAAACAGGTCAAAGCTCTTCTTGAGGTCTGGTAGGCTTAAAACTGGGGCAGAAGACAATTTGTTTTTTAGGTTTTCCAGTTGTTGATCATCTTCTGCTTTCCAAGTCAAAGGATCTGGAGCTACTAATTTACTGTATAAGAATTTTACACTTTGCGTGTATTGATCTAACCATAACTTGCAATATCCAAACAGGCCCAGGAGTTTTCTCACATCTCTTTTTGTTTTTGGGGCTGGGAGAGATAGAATGCCGGAGATTCTGTCAGGACTTAACTTCTTATATCCCCCTCCTATTATGTGCCCAAGATATGTTACTTCAGATTGTACAAACTGTAGCTTTTCTTGGGAAACTTTTAGTCCCTTCTCCCCCAGAAAATTCAAAAGCTCAATGCTAGTCATTCTGACCTGTTCTTTTCCCTCCCCTGACACCATCAGGTCATCAACATACTGCAGGATTTGTACTCCTTCAGGAACAAACTGTTTTAATAAACTCTCCAGGGCTTGTCCAAAGAGGTTGGGGGATTCCGTGAACCCTTGTGGTAATCGGGTCCATCTTAGCTGTTGTTTTCTTTTTGTATCTGGATCCTCCCATTCAAAGGCAAACCAATCTCTACATTCCACTGCCAAAGGGCATGACCAGAAAGCATCTTTCGAATCTATGACAGTGAACCAAGCATGTTCTCTTGGAATCTGGCTTAGAAGAATATACGGGTTGGGCACAACTGGATGTCTAGCAATGGTCCTTTTGTTGACCTCCCTCAGATCTTGTACCAGCCTATATTTCCCTTCAGCTTTCTTAACTGCCAATATAGGGGTATTGTGTGGTGACATACAGGGTTCTAAAATTCCCTCTTGTAACAGTTGTTCAATAACTATGGCAAGCCCTTTCTTTCCTTCTAGGGAAATTGGATACTGTTTAACCTGTATGGGTGAAGTTTCATCTTGCATTTTTATTGTTATTGGTGTAATGTCCAATAGGCCCCGCTTTCCCCCTTCAGCCCATACCTCAGGGTTTATTTCTGCGATGTCCCCTTGGGATATCTTCATTATTTGTACCACCATCCTCCCTTTTCTTGGGACAATCCCAACTCCCAAATGAACCTGCAGATCTCTTCCTAACAAACTTTTTTCTAACTTAGGCAGATAAACAAAATTAGCTTCATACTGTCTAGAGTTTCCTTTTATTTTTACATCTTCTATCACTGATGCTCTAAATAGTTTCCCTTCAACCCCTAACACTTCACAAAATTTTTCCCTACTGACATACCTTCTGGTACTTTGTTCAGACAAGACTTTTCTGCTCCTGTATCAACCAAAAATTCAAATTCTTCATTTAGGGGTCCCACCTCAAAGTTTACCAAGGGCTCTTCTAGATGTTGCATGGGATCCCCTAAAGTATAGAGCCCTTGACACCCCTAATCGTCACCCCTAGGAATCCTCCCTAAGTTGTCTTATTCCCTGGCTATTGCTTCATCCATACTGAGCTTCCTACAAAACCTCCTTATATGACCTATCCCTCCGCAATAATAGCAGCACTTGATTTGAGGTCTCTCTATTCCGCTTGCACCTGACAGTACTGCCCAATCCTTGCCTCCTCCTGGTGGTGGACCCTCGGATTGTGGGATAGAGTAGTTTGCCCCTACACTTTCTCTAGTTACCGCAACCATGATATTCAGAATGGAATTTATCTGCCCCCAAGTGTAGATATTTGGACCTAAGAATTGATCCACTTGCTTAGCTATGCCCACTGGGTCCTCAACTAAATGCCCCAACTCCTTCTTAAATCCTCTCACCTCAGAAGCAGTTAGAGGAGCGTTCACAAAGCCAACACCTCCTGCTACCCCTCCCATAGGAACTTCTCTGAGGAAAAAGTCTCTCTACCTTGGAGGTCTTAATCGGTATTGCAGTATGGCCCATCCTCAGACACTGAACTACCAGTTTGAGAGCTATCAGGATTCCCCTGAACTCTCTGCAGTCACGAGGTGTATTCGGTGATAGCGCTTATCAGGCAAGAGGCATTTGTTCCCAGCTAGGAGGAGGTAAAGGACAGCAATAGGATGGGGAGAAGAGCCTGCATGCATTTTAAGTGGAGCTTGAGAAGGGGTAGAGAATGTAGCCTGTGGAGTAGACACTTGTGGTGGTGCTGAAGGAACTGAGGGAGCTGAAGGGGGTGCCAAGGGAGTGGTTACTAAGGGAGATACTGGGTCTGCCGCAGAGGAAGCCAAACGGGTAGAGGAAGGAATTACAGGAGGTGGTAATGAGATAGCAGCCGGAGGAAAGGCCGCATCTGCTCTTTGAGGTGCTCGAGGAAGAGGATTATAAGGTAAAGGGGAACCCGGGGGTAAATAGTCCAGGGGGTCCCATCTTTTACTGATTCCAACATCCCCTCTGTCATTCCCCTCTCTCTTCCTCTGTACCCTACAAATTCTCACACCTTCATCCCCAATAACACTCTTTAGCCAACAATTTGCATACAATAATTGCTCAGGATCGGTGTCCTCCCGAGCTGTCAGATATTGACTCAGCTGCTGATATATCCACTTATCCTTTGTCCCACACCAGGGCCATCCTCCCAGCACTTCTAATTCTGGCCAAACTTCTACACAATAATGGATCATCTTAACCTTATCCAATCCCTCGGTAGCCTCTATAGAATCCCATCTTTCTAACAGTTCTCCTAAAGGACAGTTGGGAGGTATATTCCTCAGCCTCTTGCCCTCTTTCTTGCTGTTACATCCTCCCATTTTCCAGGTCTCAACAGAAAAAAATTTTAAGAAAAAAAATTGCCTGAAGCTCAGGACTTTATATTTATACTACTGCCTGATTTCTCTATGTATCAGGACTTAAAACCCGGCCTCCTTCGCCGAGGCCTGACTTCCCTTTTGTCAGGACTTAGTTTGCCTGCAGGGCTTTGAGCTTGCTCGAATCCTTCTCGAGACTTACAATATGCCTGGCTTCCTTCGTCAGGACTTAAACCCCAGCCTCCTTCGCTGAGATCTGTGCGTGCCACTCACCCAAAATTCCTCCGCACGCCCGGAGGGGGGGGGCCCTGACTCCCCCTTCGGAGGCTCTCACTCACTCGAATTCCAAACGCTTCCCTCCGTTCCCGGCCGGCCCCCTCACGGGAGTCCAAAAACGCGGTAATGGGAGGTCCCACTCGCTTCGAAGATCTGGAACTAACCAGTCTTCGTCTCATTCACACACCACTCACTCGCCCCCACTCCCGCCGCCGGTATTTTCTCACCAATCCGGCGTTCCTCGGCTCACTGGTCCAAGCTGATCTCCTCGGGTCCTGGTAGCCAGCTGTCCCGGAGGTCCTAGGGTGGGCAGCCGTCCCAGTCCTGGTGACCTCTTCAGGCGTGGCGATCCCGGACGAGTCCCCAGCTGAAATAAACAGGGCAGGAGATTCTCCTCCTTTTAATGCCTTTATTAAAGTGACCAGCTCGAAGATGGGGGTTTTAGCAGATCCGCGGAGTTCTGCCGCTGCTCCCAGCAGTGACTCAGAAGAGGAGGATTTGCAGCTCTGTCCCCAGGGGCAGGGCCAGGAGTCCTGTCCTCGCAAGGCAGTGGGGTATACCCAGGGTGTCTCCGTTTGGGTTATCAGTCCAGCGGGTCCTGGGTCTGACTGACAAATCGTTTGTAGGTAGGGCGAGGAGTGACCGAGGTTTTCAAGTGTCTTTTCCAGCTTCGCGGACCTCGGCCCTGCTGTCCAGACACCACTCTGACTTTTTAATTCTGTTTCGGCTCGTCTCTTTTGGGGTATTTTCCTAGGATTTGGTAAAGGTCCTGTCCTAAGGTAGTCTGGGTTTGGGGGAATTTGCATGTCTCCTGAGATGCAAATATCCCCCTCTCCTCTCACCGTCCGAGGGGGGGGTTGTCGTCTTCTTGGCAGCAGGCTAGGGTGGTACTGAAATAAACAAGAATCTTCTACAATTGAGAGTCAAATGACGATACTTAAGGATACTTAACTGGCGGTTACAACATTTCACTAACAAAGAACTCTAGGCCAACGGTCAACTCTCAGATCAACTCAAAAACTCCTCTGCTGCTCCTTCTCTTAGGAAAAAAAACAGTAACCTTTTTTTTGTTCATAACAGTCGTCATGGTTAAAATGTGCCCAATCTACACAAATCACCGCCTTGAAACACAATAAATGTCCTCATCCCCGTTTCTCTCACTTGTTCCACTTCTTCTCTCCGCAGGGTACTCCCTGCCCCCACAGCCTGCCCCAGCCAGCGCTTCAGGCCTCCCCCGGCCGCTTCAGATGCGGGTAGAGCTTCCTCTCCCCCCCCCCCCCCCCCCCCCCCCCCCCCCCCCCCCCCCCCCCCGCCATAGGTAGACTTACTTGTTTGCTCTCTCATACACCACACACTCCACGATTACAAACACATTTACATTAACCACACAGTGCATTTTCCATGCAATGTCCGGACACCACACACACACGTTCACTTGACCCACCCCCAGGGTCGCTAGCGGTCACTCTATCGGACAGTGAACCCCCGTTTCTAGCCCAGCCGCTCCATTGGCTGGTATGCCTGCAGGTAGAGGAACGAGGCTGTGCACTCAGATGTCTCTGAATGACTTACTCAGACTTACTCAGCAGTGCTATCTCTTTGTCCCCTTAGGGCTGCTCGATATACATACCGTATCCTTCCTCACACCAGCAGGTCCTTTTCTGTCTCCGCAGGAGGCAAGCTGAGACAAGCGGAGCTCCTCCGGGAAAATCCCAGGGCACGCCTCAGAAGGTCCGTCTTCCCCTCTGCCCCTGCGAGGACAGAGATGATCTCCTGGCTGGCCTCGCCAAAAGGATTTGCGGAAGCAAACAAAACTCCACAACTTTTGTGAAAATTGTAAAGCCAGGATGTTTATTACAGCACTGGATGCATGTGGGAATCATTCCCCTTAAATGACATGCTTACTTCTGGGAACTCCAGATCCTTTTTTATCCCCCTCTCAAATACATATGCATGCAATTTCACCATAGGTTCATACATACTCATTATACTGATTTTGTGTGACATTTGCTGCTAATTCTTCTTTATCAGAAGGCATTCCTCAGTCATTTTGACCCTGCTTTTTTAGCAACCTCTCCGTCTGTTTCAGAGTTCAAGGCCCCCCCCCCCCCATCTCTGTCCTTTGGCTGAAGCAGTTTCTTGAAGCGTAGGTTTTTTGTGAGAACAGGCAGTCAGACTAAACAGCAAGCTACAGACTTAACTCAAAGATGTACTTTTCACCTAAATCAAAATGGATTTCTACTCTGGAAAATTTCCACTCTGCCTCAGACCAGAAAGAGTGTTGAGTGCAAACCCTAATGACTCTGTTCATGGGCACTGGCAGCTATGATGCTCCATGGATGAATTGCCCTCTTCTGGTAATGCTCAGAGAAGCGACAGCCAGTGTGCTCAGACTTTTTTCTGATTGTCTATTCCTGGCTGCTATCTTCTGATCCTTCAGCTAATGTCCCCGTTATTTGTCCTCTAGTTGATCTGGAGGAAAAGGATTTGTAATGTCTTACCTACCACGTCAGTGCCAGATAGCTGATTGTCAGCCTACCCAGGAAACTGCATAGACACGGTTGTCAGGAAAATTAATCCACAAACACCAGAGGTTTATGTCCAAAAAGGAGACAGAGGTGTTGTAGTGTGTTTTTATACTTTGTAATACTTTGAAGTAGTTTGGTTTTTATATCTCCGTATTTTTCCCAAATGGTTTATCCCAGATTGTACCCCCTTCCCTTTACCTATGTAATCCCTTGCCCTTGCTGAGATCATGCCCAAATCCCCACCCTGGCTCTCTGTCAATCACTCAGCATCCCATCCCCTCCATCTAGAAGCTTCGGTCCAGGATGTCAAGTGATTAGCCAGAGGCTAGGGGTCAGCCCCCCAAGCCTTGCCCTATACACTGTCCTAAACGTCTATCCCCCAGTACCCATCCCTTAGGGTCACTTATTGGTCAGTAAAATGTTATCTACTTTTGGTTTCCACCTCCCTTTAAATGTAACCTTGGCACATCTCCTGGGGCTCTCAGCAGGAGGCTCCCTGAGGTGTAGGAGCTTCCCAGAGCTCCTGAATAAACCTTGGATTAACCCCTGCTAAGAGTCAACCCTTTATCTTCCACCGATGTCTCTGGTGTCTCTTCTGCTGCAAAGGCGACTGGCCTAGCTGCCCTCAGCACCCTCGGGGCATGAGAGAGTGTCTCCCTGCTGTCGGCCATGTCGGGGTTGCCCCGCTGGTGTCTGCCAGCTCGGGGCTGGCCGGGGATTCCTGAGAGGCTCCCAGAGAGACAGAGACACAGAGGAGTCCTGTAACATCATTTGAATAAAGGGAGAGGCCATGAGGTATTTCCCATGGAGTCTCTCAAATTGTTAGAGGACGCAGACTCCTTTCTATCCTAATTTCTCGGTTGCATTTCCCTTATCTCTTTCCCCATTGGCTGAGGTACTTGAGAGGTACAGACTTCCCAAATCACTTAATACACACCCCCTTTCTAATGTGTACCCCCCTTTGTCTTTTTCTTCTTCCGTGTGCCTCTGTTCTTTTTCTCTAAATCCAGGGATTTAGCACGGCATTGAGTGAGTAACAGTCTGTGTCAATTAGTGGAATTGCTATAGAATTTATGGTTCCTCCCACTGCTTCTTTCACCTCTCAGTATCTAGCTTTATCTACCAGCAGGCCCACAGTTTGTTTGTAAAGACACCTCCTCCTCATTCCTTTTAGTTATATGCTGTCAAATGCACAAAGTTAACAAAATATTTTCCCTGTAAAACCTCTTTAAATCATCATCTCTGATGTTTTTTGTGTCAGTGGCAGGTACAACATTTTCAAATGAAGACATGAGCTGATGAATCAACTCTGTCTCTTTACTGTCAAAAAAATTAATCCACAAACACCAGAGGTTTATGTCCAAAAAGGAGACAGAGGAGACCTGTAACTTTATTTGAATAAACGGAGCGGCCATGGGGCATTCCCCTGGGGTCTCTCAAATTTTTGGAGGACACAACTTCCTTTTTATCCTAATTTCCCAGCCACATTTCCCTTATCTCTTTCCCCATTGGCTGAGGTACTTGAGAGGTACAGATTTCCAGGAATTCCTGATACCAAAGATTTCCCTCTAATGTATAACCCTCCCTTTTTATTTTTAATCCTTACAGAATTTAGGGGTTTTTCTTCCCCATTGGTTCTTTCATCTTTCAATATCCAATTTCATTTATCAGCAAACCTACAGTTTACTTGTAAAAACAAATATCTTTTACCATTCATCAATCAGTGGAATCCTTCCCATTGTTTCTTTTATCTCTCAGTGCTAGTTTTATCTACCAGCAGACCCACAGCTTGTTTGTAAAGACCAATCCATCATTCCTCTCATTATGATGTTCTAGGTTTTGGTTTTTGTTTTGGGTTTTTTTTTCCTGAAGTCTTTTCCTGACATCAGCTCAGGCTTACATAAATTCCCTAGGCATATTTGCACTTATTTAACAGGTAATGTCAGTAGATAATTGTCTTGGTTGTAGAAAATTTACAGGGTGAGCCTGGAAAACAAGCTACTTCCCCTTAAATTTTAACCACTCCACTTTCACCAATAAGGAGAAAAAAATCTGGGAATATATAACAGAAAAAATAACAGTTTACTAAAAAACAAAACAGCAGCAACCAGGATAACAGTAATAAGCACTAGATACAAATGTGCGGAATCCCATGGACTCCCTGTGAACAAAGAAAACAAGATGGCAGAGGAGCCCCTCCTCCAGTATGGTGGCCTCAGTAGAAGACCACATGGCCCAGGGGACAAAAACATGATCGTAGAAAAGCCCCACTTCACTCAACCTTCTCCCTGTGGTGTCAGTTCCACTGGTGCTGGTGTTGTCTGGGGCAGCTCTGAACCTGCATGTCAGTTCCTCTGCTTCTTTTTAGGCAGCTGGACCCAGTTGGTGACAGTGCTCCAGTTCTGAGTTGGTGCTGCGTTGCAGTGCAAAGAAAATGGACTAGCCGAGCCCCAACAGCTACGGCTCCAGAGACAGGGGTTGCCCCATACAAGTGCAGCCAAAAAGAATGTGAGAAATTACTTCTCACTCTTAAATTTCAAAGGTTTATTAAACCTTAACAAAAATTGCCACAAAAGACTGAATAAGGAAAATGTTTTTCAGCATTGGGAGTCTCCATGACTATCATCCACATGCTCATCTACAAAATGGATGCTCTGCTTTTTATATATTTAGCCCCTCCCAAAGTTTTGTCAGTCAACTCTTTCTCTGCCGTCTATTGGTGGTGATTACTTTCTTACATCTTGACTGGAGGTCAGGTGTTGTTATGTTGTGCTTCCTGGTAACAAGCCAGCCTTCCTGAAATGTCTTGACTACTAAAGTTATTACAAGGGGGAGGGGAAACAGGACCATGGGATGACATATTACAATGACATTTCTATACATCTACAAATTATCTATCTCTTAATTGTGAGACTCAACTATTACATTACTCATCTATAACAAGAAGATGCTGCGATATTTGCTCCAAAACAGTTTAGGACTGCAAAATGCAGTTTCTCAGAGACCTGTGCCAGGCAACTTCCCACAGAGCTTGGAGATGTGAAAAACAGAGTTCACTCTTTAGAATTTTTAAAATTTTAATAAAGGGTAAAAGAAGGACAATGTTTCCAGCATTGGGGTGCTTTTGGCGAATGGCTAAAGAGCACAAAAATAGCTTGAAATCATATTATCTTTATACGCTTACATTGCTGGGGTTACATGCATATTCATTAGCTCATAAATTATTCAAACATTCCTGAGAGCTTTTGATATTGCAGGGATTCCTCTTGTTTAGATTTCCCATCCTGACTTATCTGTATGGCATCTTGAGGTCAAGTCAATAAACTTTATTCCTTCCCATGGTTTCATCCCCATTGTCTCCCACTTTTCTGATAAGAGGAGTTAATGAGCTCTTCCCAGTCTCCTATGATGCTCTGTTCTGTCACTATAATCTTATCACTTGGAGAGGTTAGTCAGAGGATGGCTTTACACTGCTCTCTTAGTTGCACAAAAGCCTTTTAACATCTTATTGGTTTTTGGCTAAGGTCTATAGTATAATACATTCATCACACTACTATTTCTATAAGCTCTACATAGATATCATATTCATTACACTACTATTTCTATGAGCTATACAGTGCGTACCTAAAGTGATGGATTATGTTATATAAACAAGCAGATAAAAGGCGTTACAAATTTTACCATATCTAAATACTTATAATCAATAACAACAGGCAAAATCTAATACATAAATGCAAAAGCCAATATTATATGGTGACTTTTAACAGAGAGAAACAAAAGAAGGTTTCTTCCTTGCTCTGCCTTGGCTCAGAGACCCTGCCCTAAGCAACTCTCTTGGCAGCCCGGCAAAAAACAAGAAAGAGGGCTCTGCATGAGTGTTCTCTATCTCCTAAAGGCACCCCAGGAATCCCCCACCTCTACTAACCCAGTGTAAAAGTACTGTTTCTGACCCCAGGGTCTTAAAGGGACAGTAACAATTTTGGGCAGATTGGCAAAGATATGGAATACGATGCACATTTTTTGGGTTACCGAGGACAATAATGGTCTCCTGCTGCTAAATAAAGCCAGAAGAGAAGCAGTGACATTTTACACTTGGCATACATTTAAAAATGAAGGCTAGTGGCTTGGAAAACATCTATTTTGAAACAGACCAGTTTCTCTTCCAAGAGAATTGCTATAGATACATATTAGAATATTGGCTTTTCACAAATATTAAAATGGATGCTTGTCTTGGTTTGGAAAGGCAGGTGTCTGCTAAGGAAGGCAGGAGCCTCCCCTGAAATGGAGAAAATGAACCCCCTCCCTCCAAATTGCAACACATTTTAAATTAAGAGGCTCTCAGGCAAAAAATATGGGAGCAGAAATAACAGTTCTTTAATAGGGAAGAAAATAAAAAGATAAAATAAACAATGCAGTATACCAAAATAACACTGACAGAGTCAGAACATGATCTGACACCCTGTTGGGTCAGCATGCTGGTAGCAGTCCAATTGGAATTGTGGCTGCAGTCCTCCTGGAGTGTCAGGTTTGGTTCTGTTGGAGCAGAGATCCTATAGAAGGGTGTAGTCTTCCTCTGAAGATCCAGTGGAAGAGGCAGGTCTTCCTCTGGGAAATCCAGTGGAGAAGCCATGCTGGTGTTCCATGTAACGGTTTGAGCCTGGCGCAATGCCAGTGCCCCTCATGACGATACTTCTTCCCTGGTGTCTGCTGTGAGATGTGATCAGAAATAGAGCAAAGCAGGCTCCAGCTGAGGAATAAAGGGGAAAAAACTTTAGTAAGCTACAACTATTAAAGAAAAACATACAGAATTCTGGATGAAAACCTTCCAAAAACATTCATCCTCCCCCCACCAAATTTCCAATACATTCACCCCTCAGATCACCCACCCTCAGTCCAGCACCACCCTTCAGATTATCAATTCTCAGTTCATCAAGGAGAGAGGAGTCCCTCTTGCACCATAGGCTTCCCCTGGAAACACAGTTGAAACCTCTTGTGTTTCCATGTCACACGTGGCACTGCCTGGAGATCATTTTGCCATCGTGACATCTTCCTTCCATGCCCAGTGCTCTCACCACTGTGCATGGACCAGAGCTGCTTCTAGGGTTTTCCTTTTTAAAGGGTGCTTTGCCCAGTTCCAAAAAAGCACAGTCTCTCACTTTTGGGACACCTGCCCCCCCCCTCCCCCCCCCAAATTTATCCCCCTGGGGCCAAGGGGTCTCAAGAGCAGAGATCTTCTTCTTCCCTGGAGACGGAGGGCCCCACCACCACCCTCCTCACCCGTTGTCTCTGTTCACACCCTTCTTCACATCACTGCACTCTCTTGGCTCTAAGCCATTGCCTCCCACCCCCCCCCCCCCCCGAATGCAGTCTCTGTCACAGGAAAAAAATGGTTCTGTCCATGGTTATACAAGAAAAGTCCAGCCAAAGGCTACTCCATCACCTCCTCCCACCTAAGATTCTTTTCAGCTTCTCTCATGGCCCATTTCCTCTTATCTCATCTCTCTCTTCTCATTCAACTCCAGGAGAAATCAGCATTTGTAAGGTTTCCAGCATCCAAGAAAAGGGTTAAAAGTCTCAGGCTCTGCCTGTCCAGAACTCCCACGGCTGCCCTGCCAGCACCAACACCGTCCCCTTCTCCTTCACTCTGGCCATGCGATCAAATTTTCAAGGTGGCACAGGCACAGACACCAGCTCTCCCTCTCTCTTTGTCTCCTGGGGGGGGGCTGCCGGATGTCTCTCAAGGTTCCCCCTCCCTTCGGTCTTGCAGGGGCCTTCTCTGCCCAAGGCCCAGCCTGGCGGCCTACCTCCTCCGGCCACGTGGCTTCCCTCCCCCGCCCAGCTCGGAGCTGGGCAGGGGAGGTTTGTTCTCTTCCACAAACCGGAACCCAAGAGACTTTCCCCCGGGAGTTCTCAACTTTTAACCCCCTGTGTTCTCAGAGGCATATCCATATCCTCAGTGGCCAAACTAGGTGCCAATATTCAAATCTGAGCACCTATTGGTTTGACCACAGCATTCCAAAAAACTCACTTCCTCTCAAACCACAACAATAATCTCAAGATTATATCTGGGTAGGAATGCTTGGCTCTTGGCTCTTCCCTCTGGGCAGAGCATCTCACAATGGGATGCTATAGTACTTATCAGTCATGCAGTGACATTCAATTGCCTACTATCAGCAGATGTCTCCCCAGAGGGAGGAGTGGTTATGGAAGAGATAAGGAAAACTGCCCACTTAACAGAAGACAACGGCCATACAGATGGCAAATAGAATACAATTTGCTTGACAATCCAGTGTAATGCTATATGTTTAATGTTAAAATAACTTTGCTATAAAAATGTAGGGTTTTTTCTGTTATTAAATAAACTTAGACATAGTAGTGAAAGAGCTGATATAGTTCCAGTTCCGCTTGTGGTACTTGAACTGCCTGCTTGGTTGGGATAACATCCAATGAATGTATGATGAGGACCCCTGCAACTGATGTGCCAACTATCAATGCCTACCATCAATAGAAAGTATGGACCAAGGCCCAAAACCGGAGGTGATTATAAGAATAGACTAAAATCACAGCCAAGAAATACACATGCTCTAAAAAGGCGGATCAGAGGAGGAGCCTTGCTAAGCAGTTCTTGCAACATGCAAACTAGTTTGTGGAAAAGTTTAAATATGCATAATTGTTTATGAATATGCAACAGGCTGATGCAATAGAAATGGTATATAATGGGTGTTTCCGAAATAGCAGGTGTGCTCTTGGCTGAATGCCAAGCACCAGGCCATTAAAAACATTGCTGTATTGTCTTTGTCTCCTATTGTCCTTTCTTAAACTTTTACCAGGAGAGCGAACCACGTTTTTCACAGAATCATCCCAGCAACATTTACAATTCCAGACAGATAAGATTGTTACCATGAAGGGATCTTGCTGTTTCACCCTCTCCTGTCTTTTTGCCTCTTTTGAGCACAACGACTTAGCAGCTGATAAGGCTTAAATCTGTGACATGAGCCAACTATAGTAAAGATCTCCATGCTCTGAGCCAGGAGCTGCATCCCATGGGCCACTGTCTGGGGCAAGAACAAAGTCTAGAGAAGGGAGAGCAGAGAAATAGGGCCAAACTCAGTCCCAAAAAAGAATAATTGGAACATGTTTTTGCTCTATATTATACACAAGAAAAGGCATTTGTGGGATTTACAGGCTACATCTGTGGTGTCTTTTGAGGGTATCTTGAGGCTACCTCCAACACCAAATTCCTGCAGACAGATGGTTGGATGCACTTCACCAAAATTTAGAAGTTAGACATCAAAATCCAGTTAGTCACCCTAAACTTTCTGGACGACTGTCTAGAAGACAGTTAATCTGGTCTGTTTTAGAGCTTGCTTTGGGATGGGATGAATAACCCACTGGAGTTCCTATTGTTCTGCACTCACTATAAAGGTAGGCTCTTAGTTTTTAGATACCTCAGGATGCTTCAAGTCTGCAAGTCTGTACCCAGACACCCAGCAGAGCATGCAGGATCTTAACCTGACCACAGCAGTATCCTTTTCCCTTTCATGCAGCATTGTGAGCACATCTGGTATATGAGCACAGAGCAGTGCATGGCATTCATATGATGCCAACTGGCCACAGCCAGAGACACCAGATGACATGAAATAGGCAATACTAGAGTACCAGACTTTCAGCTTTCAAAACAGGGCAGGTGCATGAAAAATATTGCAAATGGTCCCTGGCCTGACCTAATTCCCAAACCATACCCAAGACCTGTCTGGAAGAGTTCAACTGGCCCAGGGCCAAGCCTTTGCCAGGGACTGTGGCAATCAGAGAGCATAGGAAAGGGAGCTGTGTGTGGCTTTCACATCAGCATCTACATGGTCCTGGGATCAGACTGAGCTGCCTCCAGGCTTTGGCATTCTGTCCATCTGCTGCAGAACAGAGCTGGCATCCTTCTTAGAGCAACTTGGAACTATCCTTCAGTAGGATATTGTATACCCAGCAACAGGCTAGGGCACAGTTGATTTCGTTTGGGTTGCTTTGATGCCTTAAAGACCTAGAAATCAAACAACACACTTTCAAGACAATATTAGTATAGGAGGTAATGTTACGGCTTGACTTTATTGGAGGCCTCCAGAGGCAGATATTGAAAAATGCCCTTTCCCCCACATGGGGTGAATACAGTTTTATAAATTTAGCAAATTAGCATAATTGACAAGAATCCCCAATTAGAGACATAAGTGGTGTCTTAGGTTACTGTAGGGATACAGCTAGAAAGCCTAGCTGGGAGCACTGTCCAGCTCATGACAGAAGTGGATATGTTAGCATTAGTAGGCCACAAGCCTTGGCAACAGAAAGCAGAACTTTGAAGAAGGAATGCAGAAGTTAGCGGTGTACTTGGTACAATGTGCTTCGTAAGCAGAACTTATGTAAGATTACACATACCTGTACTAGTCTGTACGAGGCTTTGAATTAAGTAATGCTACCTAGTTACATAAATGTTATAGCTGTGCTATTTTTAATTACAGCTGAAAAGGTATATAAGCTCAGTTTTGTGAATCAATAAATGGCTTCATGTGTGCAAACCATAGAGTCCACGTCTCTTTCCTCAATCACCATCAGGTTACAACTTCAGATGTACCAAAAAGTATGCATTCTACCACCATCTTCATAAGCTGTTAAAACCAGGTGGAACAGTGTTCCTTTATCTCTTCCATGACCCATCCTCCCTCCGGGGAGATATCTTCTATTAATGGGCCATCGAGACTCCCTGCATGACTCATAAAATTACATCATCCCATTGTGAGATGCTCTGCCCAGGGAGAGGAACCAAGCATTCCGACCCGGATATAATCTGAGCTCTGGAACACCACAAACAGCCTTATTCACTGAATTCCCAGAGGACAAGAGCTCCATAACCACCACTGGACCTTCAGCAGAAGATCAAACCCTTCTACAGGATCACTGCTTCAACAGAACCACACCTGTCACTCCAGGTGGATTGCAGCCACTATTTAATCGGACTGCTACCAACACCCTGACCAACAGGGTGTCAGGTTGTGTTCTGACTCTGTCTGTGTTTATATATTATTACATTTATTTTTCCATGAGGCAAACAGAGAAGACAGTGGGGTTGGCTATGATGTGGATTCAGCTCAAGAAGCTCAAACAGTTATTACACTATTAGCATGGGAGGGTGGAGACCTACTTCTCTTTGGAGAAAGGGAAGAGAGTCCATTCCTTGCTGAAAGTTGTGGGTGGATGTATTGCACCTGACTAGCCAGAAGATTAAGTCAGGTATCCTAATTTAACATTTCCCAATGGAAGGGAGGGAAAACCCAGCAATTCAGGCTATAGAGAAGTCCAGGTAAAAAACCAGCTGGAGAAAACATGGTGGGTAGAGAGGGTTCTTGTACAGAGGAGCCATGAGGAAGGCTTGCAGAAGGAGACAAGTCTGCTGGCTGCACCAGACACCAAGTACTTTAAGCACAGGGTGCAGATAAATAGAGTCATGGAGTAGGGTGAGAGGAGATGAAGGAAACAGGCAGGAAAGAAGATTACAGGAGTGCAAGTGCCTAAGTTTAGAGACAAGTTTAGGAGAAGAACACTCTGGAGTGAGTGTTTCCTCTAACAAAAAAGGGGTTCCAACAATCCCTTTCTGCCAATCCAAAAATGAATACTAGTGGATAAAACTGAAAAAAAATCAACTGCTTATTCAACAACCAAGTGTCCACACTGCACGGGGAAAAAAAAATAACAAATGCTAGATATTGAGTTGTCAGAACCTTACCCTTCCCCCCCCAAACACACACACCCACACACAAGAAAAAAAAAAAAAAAAAACCAAAATGCCAGGGAAAGAAAAAAACAACAGCCAACCAAGTGGTGAGGAGGAACAAAATGGCACCAGCTTTTGTCTCAGGGAAGGAAAAAACCAAAAGGTTCATGCAGCAGCTCAGGAAAAAATCATATGGGAACCTGGTGAATCTCTGATGTTGGTCTCCTCCCCACAGCAGATGAAGCTGGTGGATTTAGGGTCCTTTCTTTTGCTGGTGTCCTGGTTCAGGGCAAATTTGGGAGAGAACCCCCCAAAGGGGCTCCTATAGGAAAGCAGATTCAATTGGCCCCTCCCCCAACCGGTCCGGGAGAAAATACCTCCTTGGAGAAAAGTGGGAAAAAACTGTTTATTAAACAATAAAACTTAAACAATATTAAACAAGAAAACCCCTTGCTGCTCCAAAAGAGATGACAAACCCAGAAAGTCCCCTCCCCAGGTTGCAGTTCAGCTCACTCAGTCTTATCAGTCCCTCTGGTGGTGGAAAGGTTGCGGCCCAGGCCGGGCCCGGTGGGCCTCAGGGGCGAGCTGCCAGTGCTCTTCTAGGTGTTCAGTCCAGAGCAGGTTTAAACAGGTCCAAGAAAAGGGAAAGAAAAAAAAAACCACAGTCCAGGGAACTTCTTTGCCTCAGCTAGCTAAACAAACTAAAAGTGAAAAGGAGCTCTGTCCCGCTGTCTGTCCATCTGCAGACAACACAGTCCAGGAGCAGGAATGTGGAGGAGTGAGTGCAGTGTCTGAAAACAAACTGTGCGCTTCTTCTCTCCCCCCTTCACTCTTGGAACAAGTCTTAAAGGTGCAAAACTTATTATTCAGCATAAACAGAACAAGAAAATTGGGGATAAAAGCATCATATAGTCAACATAGGACAGCTGGGTCTGCTTTTCCGAGGTCTTGGGCTGGGACAGAGCAGCTCCTCAGCTCCCAGCCGGTCCATGGCCGATGCTTCTTCCACTGACTCTCTGATCTTGGACCAAAACCAACCTGGACAGTTCAGGAAAAAAGACTGCTGAAGGATTGCTGCTGCAGTCTCCAAGGCAAGGGAAAGGGGAAAAAAAAACCCTTCCTGCCTAAGCTAACAAAAAACCAAGCTAGCTAAGTGTGCTGGTTTTGCAATAACTGATTTTTGGTGAAGAGGGAAAAAATCAGCCATGGAAGTGATTCTCTGTGAGGAACTGCTAGCAGCTTCCTCCATGCATGGCAGGACCAGTCGCTGGCTGGCTCTGAGAATTGGCACAGTGCTAAGCCAATTAGAAAAGCTGGAAAAGCCTCTATGATAACATATTTAAGAATTAAAAAAAATGCTGTCTTGCTCCCTGCTCTCTACAGAGGAGTAGGGAGGCTGGCAAGGCCCCCCCCCCGCCCAGTGGGGCCTACCAAGGCCCCTCTTCCCAGTGGACCAGGGCCCCTCCTGGAGGGGGCTGCTGGACCCCGTCCTGGGGTGGCTGCTAAGCCATGCTGCTGGGGGCCATCCTGGTGCCGCAAGCAACCATGCGACCAGGGCGGTGCCATGCAGCCTCAGTGATACGCCAAAAAACTCCAAAATTCATAAATGTTGTAAAGTAGGTATGTATTTATTCAGCACTGAAACGCATTTGGGATAGCTCCTCAAAGACATGTGCATCATCAGCAGCGCCTATTCTTCTATTTATTCTCTAAAGTCTCACATATGCATAGGATTACACAATACACCTAATACATATTTATTTCCTAACCCCGCCTATCTTTGTTTTGAGTTATAATTAGTTCCAAGTCCTTCTGCGCTTGCGCACCACTATCAGGTGGTTATATGGTGATCATACAGGAGGAAGTAAACGAGCCTTCCAACATCTTCCTCAGGGGTGAACTTTTCACCTCATCTCCTTGCCCATACTCCCTGGTCTCTTGGTCACAATTCAAACCGCAAGACTGGTTTTGGTCAGTTTAGCCGTCCAAACAGTCTTCCTTATCACAATAGCCTTGCATTCTCTCATTCTGCTTTTGTAAGCACAGTAAATGTTAAGCAATATACATTGTCTAGTCAGCTACCCCTAATCAATCACACTTTAACCCCTAACTCCCTTGCATCATTCCCCCCTTTTCTACAAAATTAGTAAATTCTTTTACTTAATACAAAGATTCTTCTTCCCAGTTCCTACGATATATATCTCTCAAAGCCTTACCATGTGCTTTCGACAAAGAAGTTAATATCGCCACTCGTCGCAACATTCTCCAGTTCCAAACAAGTACTACAATAGACAATACTAGATGTGCACTAACTAATATCAATAAAACAATAATGGGATGACATAATGTATTTAAAATTCCACTTGCAGTTGGGGACCATTCAAAGAGTACATCCCACCAGTGATGACTTGCATCTTATTTTACTCTTTGCAAAACTCTGCTTATTTCTTTTGTATCATGATGGACAGTAATTAGAGTTTTCTCTCAATTTTCCTGAATTTCTCTCAGAATTTTAATCAGGTCTTGGTGTTTATTGATTCAGCAGCGTAAGGTTCATCCCCATAGGTGTAAGTGGTAATTAGTGATACATTGTGTAATTAGACTTTATCCACTGGTGGGATATAACTGGTGCCAAATATGAAAAGTCACACCAAACAATCTTAACAAAATTACAAATACAAAAATTAAAATGATTCTTAACAAGCAAAGTTATATTGTCTTTGTCTATTTTTACAAAAACGCAAGCAGTTCTTAAACATACAGAGCATTGACCAATATATACAAGCACAGTCTTTTGACTAGTATCTGTATGAATCTCAAAGTGGCAAACACCTTGCTCAGTGTCAAGACATATGTCTCGAGCTGTCACTGTCGAGGCAGTCACGACACAAAGCAGAGACCACAAGCAGTCTCAGTTGGCAACTCTTTATTCTTGAACATGGCTGACCTTTTATACACTTTCCAATTGTTTATGCTTCTTCTACCTTAACTATGGGCCACAATGATTCAACATAATTTTATTGGTGAGAATTTACGGTGACTTAACTAACTTTCTAAAAATACTTCGTCCAGCTGCAAAGTTCTCATCTTTCTTCAGTTCCTCTCTTCTCTTGGTCTCCTTGGTGACGGCCTTGGAGAGAGCTCCTTATCAGCTTCTTCTTGCTTCTCACTCCTTTAGCTAACAGGCCCACTGTTAGCCCCTTCCACAATTCCCCCTTTTTGTTTTTGAACTGTAAATACAGCTGCTATGGATTTTTGCAGGGCCCTTTGCAAAATTCCAAGCAGACAGGGGAAACGCAAAACAACAATCAAAACCATCAACAAAATTAACATTCTCATTCTTAATACAATCATTCTTGTCCTTCATCCATCTAGAAGTACTTTTTAAATTTCCTAACTACTTTTTCTTTAAGACTAATGAAGTACATGTTCTGATATATGGTCTTAGCCAGTGTCATCCGCACGTTCTTCTTCATCTGCGGAACCATCCATCCTATCCCTTCCTGTGCGTTCCAGATAGGGTTTAACACAGCGAGCAGGAACCCATCGAGGACCATTGTCTGTCAAAACACAAGCATAACCCCTTCCCCAGGTTATTAGTTCCACTGGACCAGACCACATACCAGTAATTAAATCCTTGACCCATACCTTGACATTTCTAAGGAAATCTGGTTGCTTAGAATTCAAAGAGGAAAAATGGTAAAAGATTGGAGATAACTGTGAGTCAGGTAGGGGATGCATAAAGCTTAACACATAAACAGCTTTATCTAATCTTACTTGAGGTGACTCCTGTTGCATTCCCCCTTTTTGTTTTTGAACCTGACGTTTAAGAAGACCATGAGCCCTTTCAATGATTGCTTGGCCCGTGGGGACATGTGGAATGCCTGTTGAATGCTCAATGCCCCAAGCACAAAAGAATGCTTGCATTTTCTGCAAAGCATATGCTGGGCCATTATCTGTTTTTATGCGACACGTAACACCTAGGTTAGAAAAGGTATGGTAAAAATGACGAATAGCATAATGAGTTTTTTCTCTTGTGAATGCTGAAGCAACCATTGCATGAGAAAAAGTATCAACTGTGACATGAACATACTTAAAGCGATCAAATGCTAGCATTTTAGTAACATAGGTTTGCCATTCCTCTAAAGCAGAAAGACCCCTAGGGTTAGTACCATAACACTGAGTGACATGAGTCATGTGACAGTCAGAACAAGAAGAAAGAATTGATTTTGCTTCACCAGGAGACAATTTAAATTGCTGCTGTACAGCTTGAGCACTCTGATGAAAAAATTAATGTGATAAAATTGCCTGCTGCAACACATTAGGTACAGTTTTGATTGCAGCAGCAGCTACTAGAGAATCTACATAGGCATTGCCTTCAACAAAAAATCCTGGTAATGATGTATGGATGCAAATGTGCATGATGAAGCAAGGATGTTTTCGAGCACCAATAACTGTCCATAACTTCACTAACATGATAAACAATGGTTTCTCTTGAATATTATACAACACTGCTTGATCTAGATGCTTAACCAAATTGGCCACATAAATGGAATCAGTAACTATATTTACAGAACCAGGAAATAAAGTAAAAGCCAAAAGGACAGCACAAAGTTCAGCTAGTTGAGGAGATCCCTGCTGAATCATGGTCTCAGATTCCCAGTGATCGTCCTTTTTCCAAGCCACAGCTGCTTTTCTGGTTTTCCCAGATCCATCTGTAACAACTGTTATACCTTCCACTGGAACAGGAGAACAAATTTGTTTCCCTTCAAAAGGAATCTCTTTGGTCAGTTTTAGAATGGGATGAGAAGGCAAATGGTATTGTATTTGACCTGTGAAACAAGATAAAGCAGATTGCAACTCATGATTATTTTGAAAGCACCATTCAAAATACCACTGTTGTACAGGTATCACAATGGTCACAGGGTCGTGTCCCAAAATCTCATGACAATGCCTGCGGCCTTTGATGATAATATCTGCAAAAAGCTCATAAAGTCCTGGAGCTGTTTTCCGAGATCTGAAAGATAAAAATATCCATTCCAGAATATGCAGTTGATCTTCCCAATTATCATTCCATTGACACAGTATTCCACATAGTATTTCATGGTCCTTCAAAATAAACAATTGAACACCAACAGAGGTATCTATCCTGTTAACAAATTTATGTGCTAAGGCTAATTTAATTTCTTCTAGGGCCTTTTTTGCTGCTGGGGTCAATTGCCTCCTATCAGTAAAGGAGGTGATGTCTGAAAGCAAATCAAACAATGGTTGCATCTGATGGTTAGTTATGCCTAGATATGATTGAATCCAACGTATTAAACCAACCAATTTCTGTACATCAGTAGCAGTTTTAACATCAATGTCTAACTTCACAGGTTGAGGCATAACTTGAGTGTTAGTCACCAACATACCTAGATATTTCCAAGGCATGTGTTCCTGCACTTTCTCTGGGGCAATGATCAGACCAAAAGCTTTCAAATTTGTCACAGCACATTGTTTAAGAGCTGATAATTGTTGTTTGTTATCAGATGCCAACAAGATATTATCCATGTAATGGTAGCAGTAGCAATTTTTAAATTGCTCCCGCACTTTTGACAAATCCTGTGCCACAAACAAATACTTGGAGAATTTTTCATGCCTTGTGGAAGTACTCTCCATTGATATCTTTTATTGGGTTCAGCATGATTTATGGAAGGCACAGTAAAAGCAAATTTTTCTTTGTCTTGCCCAGCCAATGGATTAGTGAAAAAACAATCTTTCAGATCAATGACAACTATTTGCCATTCCTGTGGAATCATGGTAGGTGCAGGAAGGCCTGGTTGTAAAGCTCCCATTGTTGCCATTACAGCATTTATCTGCCGTAAATCATGTAAAAGTCTCCATTTTCCTGATTTCTTTCTTATTACAAAAACTGGGGTATTCCAGGGGCTGAATGATTCCTCAATATGTCCCGCTTGCAATTGTTCTGTGACTAATTCTTGCAGGGCAGTAAGCTTTTCAGTAGTAAGGAACCACTGGTCAACCCAGACAGGCTTAGTTGTCAACCATGTCAGGGCTACAACTGGACATTCATTGCCCTGCATCACAGTGGCCCCTATTAAAAATCCATAGTAATTTTGACACCCCATTGAGATAAACAATCTCGTCCCCACAAACTTTGAGGAGCATCGACAACATAGGGTCTGATGTTAGCTTGTTGGCCATCAGGATGTTTCACATTAATTACAATGGCTGACAAACCACCTGTTGTAGCACTACCCAACCCCAGAAGTCCAAAAATTGCATGAGTGAGAGGCCACGATTTAGGCCAACAAAGTTGCGAGAGTATTGTGACATCTGCTCTAGTGTCAATCAAACCTTTTACTGATATGGTTCCTGGATGACATCCACTGGCGGTGAGAATGTATGTCTTTTCTGGACGGTTCTCCATTACTTTCTCAGTCCAGAACATCTGAGGTACTCCTGTTGATCCAAAACTTCCTGTGCCGTGACTTCAATCCACTGTATTTGGAACAGAACTCACAAAAGGTACAATTTGAGCAATGCAAGTTCCTTTCTGAATAGTGACAGGAGGGTCATCAATGGATACCATAACCAAATCAGCATTAATTACACGTATTAATTGCATTACCTCTGAGGAATTAATACCATACCGAGCCACTTTCGATTGGAGATCTTGGACAACCCTCCAGGCAAAGACGTGATGACTGTCATCCTGCCCTGTTCCAGGAGCTGCTTTAAAAACTGGAAAAGCCATAGGGTTATCACAAGCAACATTTGCATTGGCACTGTTCTCCTGAGGTACTTTTGGAGCACCTAATTTTTCTATGATGTCCCAGTTCTTTTCTTCAACTGCTTTCCTCTTAACAAATTCCCAAAACTCCTGAGGCTGTCGAGGAAGCACAGTTACTTGACATGGGGGCAAAGTCCATGAGACAGTAGGGCTAGAGCTATTAGAAGGTAAACTGTCAACAGTTCCTTGCCCCAACTCAGGTGTTACTGCGGGCTACTCATCACTTGATTTGCTGTTGCTGTCACTGTCAGGTAACGGAGGATACGGCCTTGCAGATTGTTCAAGCAGCTCAGAGGGAAGTGGGGGGACAGATGGTTGGACTAGAGAGGAGGGAAGTGGTGGGGCAGATGGCCGGGTTTCTTTCTCTGCTAGAGACATTTCAGCTAACTGGCGTAGTGGTGTAGAATATACAGGCACCATTGCAAGCTGCTGCGCAGGTGTGAGATAAAGAGGTTTAGGGGTCTGATAAGAAGATACTATGGCTGGTTGCCCAGAAGTTTTGGCAGCTTTCCCAGAAGCCTTGGCAGCTTTCCCAGAAGCTTTGGCAGCCTTCCCAGAAGCTTTGGCAGCTTTCCCAGAAACTCTGGCAGCTTTCCCGGAAGCTTTGGTAGCCTGCCTGGTAACTTGCATGGCACCCAGACTTTCTTCAAGGATAGACTCACCAAGTTCCCCATCAGAGGCCCCCTCTGCCTCATCCCTCCCGTCAGTTTCTGTTATCTGCCCAGCTTCTTCGTCCGCATCCCACTCTGATTCTCGCTCTGTTTTCCATTCTTTTAATGCCTCAAAGAGCGATTCCCAAGTAACCGCTAGATCGACAACAGCTTTATCTCCTGCTCGGATAACTTCCCACAGTCTGTCCCCGACTTTTTTCCATGCTTTAACACTGAATGCTGTGTCAGGATCAGTGCCAAAATCCTGTGATTTAGCCCACAGCAATATAATACGAAGGGCATAGTCTGAAGTATCAATTCCCTTATTTCTTAACAAAACTTTCCACATAGCCAAAACATTCTCTACGTCTTTAGATAAATTATGTTCCATTATTACTAGTTGGTGGCTCACCTACTTCCAAGTGCCTTGATAGGAGAAAATCAGGTCCGGACCTCCCTGTGGCTTCCACCTGCCACTCTCAGCTGCACCAACACCGCCTCCCCCACTATGTCCCAGTGGGTCACGGTTGCCAATTGCTAGGACCCCATATGGGTCCAGGCCGAGTATGTTCTAAAGGGTGTTATATCACGTTGGCGATCACTAGATGTCGCTGTCGAGGCAGTCACGACACAAAGCAGAGACCACAAGCAGTCTCAGTTGGCAACTCTTTATTCTTGAACATGGCTGACCTTTTATACACTTTCCAATTGTTTATGCTTCTTCTACCTTAACTATTGGCCACAATGATTCAACATAATTTTATTGGTGAGAATTTACGGTGACTTAACTAACTTTCTAAAAATACTTCGTCCAGCTGCAAAGTTCTCATCTTTCTTCAGTTCCTCTCTTCTCTTGGTCTCCTTGGTGACGGCCTTGGAGAGAGCTCCTTATCAGCTTCTTCTTGCTTCTCACTCCTTTAGCTAACAGGCCCGCTGTTAGCCCCTTCCACATCGAGCATCAGTTGTATTACTTTCACAGATAAACCCTTGTTCTCAGGTAATACAGCATTCTAAATTTACAGTTTGCCATTTTTCATCCCCCATCCTGACCCATACTCTATGTCCAGAGGGATAAAGCACTTTCCCCTCATGGTTTAATCCTAATGCAATGATGGGGTGGATAAGATAAATTGTGGCATTATGTATAGTCAGCACAAAGGCAGTAACCATGTTAGCAATTGGATTATAGGTAAAATTTACCAGGGTCCACCAAGACTGGAGTTTTCTTTCCAAATCAGTAGCATCGTCCCAAAGAGCCTTTTAAATTTCAGTCGGAAAAGTGCCTTCACTTCCTTCCCTTATGATCAAGGCAGCTGTTGACTGCATCCATAACTGTGCCTGTATACAACTAAAAGCTAAAGACACATTGTCCCGGGCCATTCCAAGTGCATCTATTATTAATCTATGGTCTTGGTATTCAGCCTTTTCCCATTTTGGTAACACTTTTGAAACTTGCCACTGACTAGTTTCTAATGCTAATAGAGAAAACTGTAGGGGCCATTTTAATTTTGTCAAATCACTAGTTGCGTTCATTTTGCTCAGGTAAATTTTAGTTTCAGTTCATTATCACCTGGTGTTACTTTCCAAGGGGCTTCTGGAGCTTTCTTTACTCAAGTGTGGTGGATCCAAGCCCTCTTTTCCTTGATCTTAATTGCAATGAAAGTAGTGAGAAGCACCTTGAATGGTCCTTCCCACTGTGGTTCTAAAGTTTTTTCTGCAAGAGACGTAACATATGCATAATCTTCAGGTTGTATGTCATGCATTGGTCTGTTCAGCTCTCTGCTCCAAGTTCTAGCCACGTGTTTTTTAATTTCTCTGAGCTGTTTGCTTAAAGCCACCATGTAGGTGGCCAGTGTTACCTCCCCAATGTGGGTGGACATTCTTTTTTGTATTCTACATGGTCTCCCATAAAGCATTTCAAAGGGACTTAACCTTTCTTTAGTTCCAGGTTTAGTCCAAATCCGTGGCAATGCCAGTGGTAGAGATTTGGGGCCAAGGTAAATTGGCTTCTTGCCCTAGCCTCACAATTTGCTGCTTAATCAAATGGTTCACTTTCTCCACCTGGACACTTGACTGAGGATGGTATGGAGTGTGGAGTTCCCAGTCTATACCCAAATGACTACTGATTTGCTGCACTATTCTTGAAATAAAATGTGATCCTCTATTGTAAATCAACGGTGACTCCGACAAAGGGAAGAGAGAATTATGCATCTGACTCCATCATCAGAAGGCTAATTAATTACTTTATTGTACTATACTATGTACATTGTATCTAAACTGAATCTGCCAAGCACTCACTCTTGCTCACAACGGCACAGAACTGCACTCATCTCTGATTCTCTCGTGACTGTCCTGTGACAGTCCCCCCCACACACACTTCTTGGTCCTGATAGGCCAAGGGAAAAAAACATCCTCACTTTGGGTAAACAATCTCCATATTGCATTCTACTTTAGCACAACACAGGCACAGCAAGCAAGATAAGAACTGTGGTTTCCTTCTTCTCTGCTTGTCTCACAGTTTCTCTCTGTTCAGAGGGCATGTGAATACCACAATCCTCTATCTGAGGATATTGTGGCTGGAATTCCAAAGCATGGTATTATTTCTTGTAACCTCCCAGGCTTTGGCAGTCCTGGTGGGAAAAGCTTCTGGCCACCCTGAATATCTATCTGTTAATACCAACAAATATCCATACTCCCCTTTTCTTGGAAGTTCTGAAAAGTCAATTTGCCATTGCTTCCCCGGTTCATGGTCCTTTCCAATTTGACCGAGTTTTGGTTTGGGGGCATTCTTTGGGTTAGTCTGGAGGCAATAGTCACATGGCCAGGTCTCTTGAGTGATGGTTATTCCTGGCAATAATCCTTTCAATTAGATAGTTTTGCAGGGCATCTATTCCCTGGTGTGCTTTCTGATGTTCCTCTCTTATTAGTGACCATAATAAATGGGAGGGGATAACCAATTTCCCTTCTATAGTACCCCATCGTTCTTGATTATAAATACCTTTTTGATCATTAATTGACTTTCTGTCTTTATTATATTCTGGCTTACCTTCAAGGAAAATTTGCCCATCTGGAACTAGGGCTCCTTCAGTTATGGTCTCACCTTTTGCTGCTTCCTTTGCCTCTCTGTCCGCCAGCTTGTTTCCATCCTCCAATTCTGAGCTCACCTTCTGGTGTGCCTTAATGTGCATAATTGCAACCTTCTCAGGCAGCTGGACTGCTTCCAACAATCACATTATTTCTTGTGCATGTTTGATGTTCTGCCCTTGCGAGTTCAGCAATCCCCTTTCTTTCCAAATGGCTCCATGTGCATGTACAACCCCAAATGCATATCTTGAGTCTGTAAAGATGTTTATTCTCTTTCCTTTTGTTCTTTCTAAGGCACGAGTTAGAGCAATTATCACAGCCTTTTGTGCAGAGGTATCTGTCAGCAAAGGTCCAGATTCTATAACCTCTCTGCAGGTAGCAACTGCATACCCAGCATGTTGTTTTCCACTAGTGACTTAGCTGCTCCTATCAGTGAACCAGGTTTCTGCTTCATCAAAAGAGGTGTCCTTCACATCTGGGTGGCTGGAATAGGTAGCTTTGATAGTCTCTAGGCAGTCGTGGCATATCAGCTTCCCTTGATTTCCACTGAGAAAAGAAGCTGGGTTGACAATGTTAGTTGCCCCTATTTCTACATCATCTTGTTCTACCATAATGGCTTGGTATTTCAGGGACCTTTGTGGGGAAAGCCAGTGCCGACCTTTCACTTCTAGCACTGTGGACACTGTGTGAGACACTAGTACAGTCATTTTCTGTCCCAAGGTGAATTTGCATGCTTCTTGGATATTTAGCACAACTGCTGCAATGGCTCTGAGGCACCCTGGCCATCCCTAGTCCGCTGCATCTAGCTGCTTGGAAAAGTAAGCAACTGCCCTTCAATACAGGCCCAGGTCCTGGGCTAGTATCCCTAGGGCAATCCCCTGTTTCTCATGGGAAAAAAGAAAGAAAAGTTTACTTACATCTGGAAGTCCTAAAGCTGGAGCTGACATGAGAGCATTTTTTAGCTGGTGAAAGGTCTGTGTGGCCTCCTTTGTCCACTGGAGGTTTCTGTTTCCATTTGTAATGAGTGCATACAGAGGTTTTACAAGCAATCCATAGTTGTAGATCCACAATCTACACCATCCCATCACCCCCAAAAAGGTTCGCAGTTCCTTTATTGCATGAGGTTTCGGGGTTTGACATATCACTTCTTTACAATCTTGCCCCAAAGTCTGTTGACCAGCACTAACCTCATAACCCAGGTAGATCACTTTCTACTTTAACACCTGAGCCTTTTTCTTCGATACCCTGGAACCCTGGAGTTCTAAAAAGTTTAAGAGGCTTACGGTCCAGGCTAAACAAGACTCTTCTGTCCGGGTGGCTATTAGGAGGTCATCTACATACTGCAACAGCTTTCCTTCTTCTGGTGGAGCTTCCCAGGACTTTAAGTCTTTTGCGAGTTGTTTTCCAAAGTGAGAGAGTTCTTAAATCCCTGAGGCAACACCATCCATGTGAGCTGAGTTTTATGCCCACTCTTAGGGCTTTCCCATTCAAATGCAAATATTTTCTGTTTGACTTCATGGAGAGGGAGGCAAAAGAAGGCATCTTTCAGGTCTAAAATGGTAAACCAAGTTAGCTCTGGTGTTAGGCACGTTAACAAATTGTATGGGTTTGCCACCACAGGGTAAAGATCCTCAGTTATCCTGTTGACAGTTCATAGATCCTGCACCACCCAATGTGACCCATCAGGTTTTTGAAGAGGTAAAATGGGAGTGTTGAAGTCAGATTGACACTCTTTTAACAACCCTAATTGCAAAAATTTCTCAATTACCAGTCTAATTCCTTCCCTATCTTCCTTTTTCAAGGGGTACTGTTTAATTCTAACCAGTTGTTTCCCTTCCTTAAGTTTAATTAATATAGGAGGTGCATTTTTCACCCTCCCCGGTACATTGGAAGCCCATACTCCAGGAAACACTTGGCTTATTATTTCCTCACTAATTTCCTCTTCAGTTTCAGTGGTTACTAATATTAAACTTAATATTTCTATGTACTGTTGATCATTTGCCTCCAGAGTAATTTCCCCATTCTTAAATCTAATGGTTGCTTGTGATTGTTCCAATAAGTCTCTCCCCTAAAAGTCCCTTTGGAGAACTGGGCATATATAAAAACTTGTGAATGCCCCATTGTTTCCCAAGCTTATACTTTAGTGGTCTGAAAAAATATGCCTTTTCAGATTGACCAGTTGCATCTTGCACCACAATGTAATCTTTCCCCACAGGCACTAAAGCTTTATTTAAAACTGAATACATCGCTCCTATGTCAATCAAAAATTCCACCTTTTTCCCTTTCTCCTCCAGCTTCATTTTTATAACCAGTGGATCCGCTGGGGTAGAATCCCCTGGTACTCTTCAATCTTCTTTCACACGCGCGACAACCCCTTCCCTTCCTCTGCTCCCCTTCTCCTGACAGTAACTTCATCTCCGTTCTGGGCATTGGTTTTTCCAATGATGGACTTTCCTGCAGATTGCACACTGGTCTCTGCTCAACCAGGGTGGGCCTTGCCTGGGTGGTCTCTGTCCACATCTTCCTCTCTCTTCTCTTTCAACTGCTACTAATTTTCTCATCCCTTGCTTATATCCTTCTTCCCAGTTACTAAAAACTCTCCATGCCTCATCCAACAAGGTCTCTAGGTTCCTCCCATCTGCCCCCAAAGCTTTTGAAGTTTGCATCTAATGTCTCCCATGAACTGCCCCAAAAATAAGTTGACTAACTGTTGTATTCCCACCTCCAACCTGGGGTCCAGTGATGTGTGGTGGCACATTGCATCTCTTAAGCGATCCAGGAATTTGAATGGAGACTTGCAAGAACCCTGTTTGACTGCATGTAAAGCTGACCAGTTTATGGTTTTAGGGATTGCTCTCTCCATTCCTTTTGCTATCCACTCTTGGTAACTTTCTAACTTTTACATTTCTGCTGATCTGTTTGGGTCCCAATGCGGATTTTGGGGTGGGAAGTGGGCTTTTACATCTTGTGGTTGGGTCTTAAAATAATCCTCTGTGAAATCCCCTGCCATTTTCAAAATCAACTGTTTTTCTGTTTGTCTTGGTTTACAAGGCAGGTGTTTTTTAGGGAAGGTAGAAAAAGCCTTTTTTGGAATGGAAAATGTAAACCCTCTCTCTCTGAATTATTAGAATTGTGAAATTAAGGGGCTTTCAGGTAGAGATATGGGAATAGGAATAACAGTTCTTTACCAGTATGTATAATAAAGTAAACAAGCAACAACAACTATGGCATTATCAACAAACAGAACCCGGAACCCAGTGACAGCTTTTGGGCTGCTTCACTTTCTCTTTTGGTGTAGTTAGGGTCACAGCCGGCAGGGGTGCTGGCAGGCTACCGGTGGACAGGGCAGGTGCAGTGATCTCCACGTGGCTGCAGGGGGTGCTCCAGCGCAGGCTCAGGAAGCACGTGGTAATGGCTTTTGTCTGAAGACCGGAAGGGGTGGAGGAGAGGCTTTGCTTCATAAACTTTTGGGGCAGCCAGCTCTGGTGCCCCTAGCAGGACTCCTGGAAAGCAGCAAGCTGGGCCAGCAGGATGTCTCAGCTGGCAGGGGGGTGAGGGGCTCCCAGCAAGGCAGGGAGAGCCGAGCTCAGGATCCCAGGCACCTGAGCAGACAGGGATAGGTCTTTCTTTTAATGAGGTAGGTATTAATAAGGTCTCAGGTCAGTGGCTGTTCTCACGAGCAGAGGCTTACCCCACCGCAGAAGAAGCAGTTATGGTCCAGGCTCCAGCAGCAGCAGTGGAAACTCCCTTCTGTAAGAACAGCAGCTCTGATCATCTTCCTCCCAACAAAAAACTGAGGCAGGGCCAGCAACTGCACTTAGCCCCTTCCCCCAGCCCGAATCCCCCGGCATCTCTGCCCCCCCAGGAAAAACTCCCAAAGAAAGAGTTCCCCCTTTGTCTCAAGCACCCAGCAATCAGCTCCTATTAGCAACTCACTGGGAAGAAATTCCCCAGGTGATAAGGAGCAAACAGAAAAGAAAACCTAACCCTCAACACTGTTTCAGTTAAAGCATCCAGTAATAACTGCATATCACCACAGTCAGGATTATGTTGGTTTATTATATACCGCAAATGTTTGGCAGTACTTACCAGATCAGTGCGATAGTTCTTAGCAACCTTTTCCCATGCCTCCAAATCAGTAGTGGAGAAAGGTACTTCATCCAATACCCTCTCTCCTTCTGGTCCCACTGCCTCTTGTAGAGGAGGTTGCAGTACATGGTTCCTAGTCCTGGATGAAACTGGGCTACTAGGAGGGGAGTGGGTTGAAGTTGGTGTTCCTTCTGAGTCTGCATCCTCCTCCTGTCTCCTGGGGGGGGCTTAAATAAATCTGTTAGGTCTTGTTCCCTTGATACACCTTATCAGATTTTGTACACCTTTGACCTATGCTGCATGCTGTACAATATTGTTAGGTTGCTCATGGGGGTCTGACAGGCAAGGAGACAGAGACACAACTCACCCCCAGA